>NW_027522622.1:0-91989 GCF_052094955.1 Ictidomys tridecemlineatus
GAACTCTAAATCAAACACGGTTTGTGCTAGCTCTTTGAAACTTGACACAATAAAGCAGTTTCAAGTTCTATCTGTATGCTTTGTTTGCTGTTGATGTAGCCATAAGCAGAGTCTGACGATAATCACTTTCATGGAAAGGGTTTGCCAAGCTTCCAAAAACTACGAGTTGCCTGAAATCTCAGCAATCATTTTTTCACCCAATCTTGATGATTCTTTCAGGTAATGATCAGTACACCAAAACAACTTGGCTCTCCAAATTTCGTTCTTCTAGGTTAAACCATTCGATTGCAGTAACCATTTTCATTTTTCAGTTTCACTCTGTTTTCTCCTCTATGGATACATGTATTTCGAACTCTAAATCAAACACAGTTTGTGATAGCTCTTTGAAACTTGACACAATAAAGCAGTTCAAGTTCTATATCTATGCTTTGTTTGCTGTTGATGTAGCCCTAAGCAGAGACTGGCGAAAATCACTTTCATGGAAAGGGGTTTCCAGGATTCCAAAAAACTACGAGTTGCCTGAAATCTTAGCAAACATTTTTTCACCCAATCTTGATGATTCTTTCAGGTAATGATCAGTACACAAAAGTACTTGGCTCACCAAATTTCGTTCTTCTAGGTTAGACCCTTCGTTTGCAGTAACCGTTTTCATTTTTAGGTTTCACTCTGTTTTCTCCTATAGGGATACATGTATTTGGAACTCTAAATCAAACACGGTTTGTGCTAGCTCTTTGAAACTTGACACAATAAAGCAGTTTCAAGTTCTATCTCTATGGTTTGTTTGCTGTTGATGTAGCCCTAAGCAGAGGCTTGCGAAATCACTTTAATGGAAAGGGGTTGCCAAGCTTCCAAAAACTACGAGTTCCTAAAATCTCAGCAAACATTTTTTCACCCAATCTTGATGATATCTCAGGTAATGATCAGTACACCAAAACCACTTGGCTCACCAAATTTCGTTCTTCTAGGTTAAACGTTCGTTTGCAGTAACCGTTTTCATTTTTCGGTTTCACTCTTGTTTTCTCCTATAGAAATACATGTATTTGGAACTCTAAATCAAACACGGTTTGTGCTAGCTCTTTGAAACTTGACACAATAAAGCAGTTTCAAGTTCTATCTCCTATGGTTTGTTTGCTGTTTATGTAGCCCTAAGCGGACACTGGCGAAAATCACTTTCATGGAAAGGGGTTGCCAAGCTTCCAAAATACTACGAGTTGTCTGAAATCTCAGCAAACAATTTTTCACCCAATCTTGATGATTTCTCAGGTAATGTACAATACACCAAAATCACTTGGCTCACCAAATTTTGTTCTTCTAGGTTAAACCGTTTTTTTGCAGTAACCGTTTTCATTTTTAGTTTCACTCTGTTTTCTCCTATAGGGATACATGTATTTGGAACTCTAAATCAAACACGGTTTGTGCTAGCTCTTTGAAACTTGACACAATAAAGCAGTTTCAAGTTCTATCTCTATGGTTTGTTTGCTGTTGATGTAGCCCTAAGCAGAGGCTTGCGAAAATCACTTTCATGGAAAGGGGTTGCCAAGCTTCCAAAAAACTACGAGTTTCCTAAAATCTCAGCAAACATTTTTTCACCCAATCTTGATGATATCTCAGGTAATGATCAGTACACCAAAACCACTTGGCTCACCAAATTTCGTTCTTCTAGGTTAAACCGTTCGTTTGCAGTAACCGTTTTCATTTTTCGGTTTCACTTTGTTTTCTCCTATAGAAATACATGTATTTGGAACTCTAATCAAACACGGTTTGTGCTAGCTCTTTGAAACTTGACACAATAAAGCAGTTTCAAGTTCTATCTCTATGGTTTGTTTGCTGTTTATGTAGCCCTAAGCGGACACTGGCGAAAATCACTTTCATGGAAAGGGGTTGCCAAGCTTCCAAAATACTACGAGTTGTCTGAAATCTCAGCAAACAATTTTTCACCCAATCTTGATGATTTCTCAGGTAATGTACAATACACCAAAATCACTTGGCTCACCAAATTTTGTTCTTCTAGGTTAAACCGTTTTTTTGCAGTAACCGTTTTCATTTTTAGGTTTCACTCTGTTTTCTCCTATAGGGATACATGTATTTGGAACTCTAAATCAAACACGGTTTGTGCTAGATCTTTGAAACTTGACACAATAAAGTAGTTTCAAGTTATATCTCTATGGATTTGTTTGCTGTTACTGTAGCCCTAAGCAGAGACTGGCGAAAAATACTTTCATGGAAAGAGGTTGCCAAGCTTCCAAAAAACTACGAGTTTTCTGACATCTCAGCAAACATTTTTTCACCCAATCTTGATGATTCTTTCAGGTAATGATCAGTACACCAAAACCACTTGGCTCACCAAATTTCGTTCTTCTAGGTTAAACTGTTCGTTTGCAGTAACCGTTTTCATTTTTAGGTTTCACTGTTTTCTCCTATAGGGATACATGTATTTGGAACTCTAAATCAAACACGGTTTGTGCTAGCTCTTTGAAACTTGACACAATAAAGCAGTTTCAAGTTCTATTTCTATGCTTTGTTTGCTGTTGATGTAGCCCTAAGCAGAGACTGGCGAAAATCACTTTCATGGAAAGGGGTTGCCAAGCTTCCAAAAAACTCCGAGTTTCCTGAAATCTCAGCAAACATTTTTTCACCCAATCTTGATAATTTTTTCAGGTAATGATCAGTACACCAAAACCACTTGGCTCACCAAATTTCGTTCTTCTAGGTTAAACCGTTTGATTGCAGTAACCGTTTTCATTTTTAGGTTTCACTCTGTTTTCTCCTATAGGGATACATGTATTTGGAACTCTAAATCAAACACGGTTTTTGCTAGCTCTTTGAAACTTGACACAATAAAGCAGTTTCAAGGTCTATCTTTATGTTTTGTTTGCTGTTGATGTAGCCCTAAGCAGATACTAGCGAAAATCACTTTCATGGAAAGCGTTTGCCAAGATTCCAAAAAACTACGAGTTACCGGATATCTCAGAAAACATTTTTTCACCCAATCTTGATGATATCTCAGGTAATTAGCAGTACACCAAAACCACTTGGCTCACCAAATTTTGGTTTTCTAGGTTAAACCTTTCGTTTGAAGTAACCGTTTTCATATTTAGGTTTCACTCTGTTTTCTCCTATAGGGATACATGTATTTGGAACTCTAAATCAAACACGGTTTTGCAAGCTCTTTGAAACTTGACACAATAAAGAAGTTTCAAGTTCTATCTCTATGGTTAGTTTGCTGTTGTTGTAGCCCTAAGCAGTGACTGTCGAAAATCACTTTTAAGAAAGGGGTTGCAAAGCTTCCAAAAAACTACGAGTTTCCTGAAATCTCAGCAAACATTTTTTTTACCCAATCTTGTTGATTCTTTCAGGTAATGATCAGTACACCAAAACCACTTGGCTCACCAAATTTCGTTCTTCTTGGTTAAACCGTTCGATTGCAGTAACCGTTTTCATTTTTAGGTTTCACTCTGTTTTCTCCTATAGGGATACATGTATTTGGAACTCTAAATCAAACACTGTTTGTGCTAGCTCTTTGAAACTTGACACAATAAAGCAGTTTCAAGTTCTATCTGTATGCTTTGTTTGCTGTTGATGTAGCCCTAAGCAGAGACTGGCGAAAATAACTTTCATGGATAGGGGTTGCCAAGCTTCCAAAAAACTACGAGTTGCCTGAAATCTCAGCAAATATTTTTTCACCCAATCTAGATGATTCTTTCAGGTAATGATCAATACACCAAAACCACTTGGCTCACCAAATTTCGTTCTTGTAGGTTAAACCATTTTTTTTCAGTAACTGTTTTCATTTTTAGGTTTCAATCTGTTTTCTCCTATAGGGATACATGTATTTGGAACTCTAAATCTAACACGGTTTGGGCTAGCTCTATGAAAATTGAAACAATTAAGCAGTTTCAAGTTCTATCTGTATGCTTTGTTTGCTGTTGATGTAGCCCTAAGCAGAGAATTGCGCAAATCCCTTCATGGAAAGGGGTTGCAAAACTTTTAAAAGACTACAAGTTTCCTGAAATCTCAGCAACATTTTTTCACCCAATCTTGATGATTCTTTCAGGTAATGATCAGTACACCAAAACCACTTGGCTCACCAAATTTCGTTCTTCTAGTTTAAACCGTTCGTTTGCAGTAACCGTTCTCATTTTTAGGTTTCACTCTGTTTTCTCCTATAGGGATACATGTATTTGGAACACTAAATCAAACACGGTTTGTGCTAGTTCTTTGAAACTTTACACAATAAAGCAGTTTCAAGTTCTATTTCTATGGTTTGTTTGCTGTTGATGTAGCCCTAAGCAGAGACTGGCGAAAATCACTTTCATGGAAAGGGGTTGCCAAGCTTCCAAAAAACTACCAGTTTCCTGAAATCTCAGCAAACATTTTTTCACCCAATCTTGATGATTCTTTCAGGTAATGATCAGTAAACGAAAACCACTTGGCTCACCAAATTTCGTTCCTTTAGGTTAAACCGTTCGATTGCAGTAACCGTTTTCATTTTTAGGTTTCACTCTGTTTTCTCCTATAGGGATACATGTATTTGGAACTCTTAATTAAACACGGTTTGTGCTAGCTCTTTGAAACTTGACACAATAAAGCAGTTTCAAGTTCTATCTGTATGCTTTGTTTGCTGTTGATGTAGCCCCAAGCAGAGACTGGCGAAAATCACTTTCATGGAAAGGGGTTGCCAAGCTTCCAAAAAACCACGAGTTGCCTGAAATCTAAGCAAATATTTTTTCACCCAATCTTGATGATTCTTTCAGGTAATGATCAGTACACCAAAACGACTTGGCACACCCAATTTCGTTCTTCTAGGTTAAACTGTTCGTTTGCAGTAACCGTTTTCATTTTTAGGTTTCACTGTTTTCTCCTATAGGGATACATGTATTTGGAACTCTAAATCAAACACGGTTTGTGCTAGCTCTTTGAAACTTGACACAATAAAGCAGTTTTCAGTTCTATCTCTATGGTTTGTTTGCTGTTGATGTAGCCCTAAGCAGAGACTGGCGAAAATCACTTTCATGGAAAGTGGTTGCCAAGCTTTCAAAAAACTACGAGTTGCCTGAAATCTCAGCAAACATTTTTTCACCCAATCTTGATGATTCTTTCAGGTAATGATCAGTACACCAAAACCACTTGGCTCACCAAATTTCGTTCTTCTAGGTTAAACCGTCCCTTTGCAGTAACCGTTTTCATTTTTAGGTATCACTCTGTTTTCTCCTATAGGGATACATGTATTTGGAACTCTAAATCAAACACGGTTGTGCTAGCTCTTTGAAACTTGACACAATAAAGCAGTTTCAAGTTCTCTCTCTATGGTTTCTTTGCTGTTGATGTAGCCAAAGCAGAGACTGGCGAAAATCACTTTCATGGAAAGGGGTTGCCACGCTTCCAAAAAACTACGAGTTGCCTGAAATCTCAGCAAACATTTTTTGACCCAATCTTGATGATACTTTCAGATAATGATAGAACACCAAAACCACTTGGCTCACCAAATTTCGTTCTTCTAGGTTAAACCGTTCGTTTGCAGTAACCGTTTTCATTTTTAGGTTTCACTCTGTTTTCTCCTATAGGGATACATGTATTTGGAACACTAAATAAAACACGGTTAGTGCTAGCTCTTTGAAACTTTACACAATAAAGCAGTTTCAAGTTCTATTTCTATGGTTTGTTTGCTGTTGATGTAGCCCTAAGCAGAGACTGGCGAAAATCACTTTCATGGAAAGGGCTTGCCAAGCTTCCAAAAAACTACGAGTTTCCTGAAATCTCAGCAAACATTTTTTCACCCAATCTTGATGATTCTTTCAGGTAATGATCAGTAAACGAAAACCACTTGGCTCACCAAATTTCGTTCTTCTAGGTTAAACCGTTCGATTGCAGTAACCGTTTTCATTTTTAGGTTTCACTCTGTTTTCTCCTATAGGGATACATGTATTTGGAACTCTAAATCAAACACGGTTTGTGCTAGCTCTTTGAAACTTGACACAATAAAGCAGTTTCAAGTTCTATCTCTATGCTTTGTTTGCTGTTGATGTAGCCCTAAGAAGTGACTGGCGAAAATCACTTTCATGGAAAGGGGTTGCCAAGCTTCCAAATAACTACGAGTTGCCTGAAATCTCAGCAAACATTTTTTCACCAAATTTTCATGATTCTTTCAGGAAAAGATCAGTACAACAAAACCAATTGGCTCACCAAATTTCGTTCTTCTAGGTTAAACCGTTCGTTTGCAGTAACCATTTTCATTTTTAGGTTTCACTCTGTTTTCTCCTATAGGGATACATGTATTTGGATCTCTAAATCAAACACGGTTTGTGCTAGCTTTTTGAAACTTGACACAATAAAGCAGTTTCAAGTTCTATCTCTACGGTTTGTTTGCTGTTGATGTAGCCCTAGGCAGAGACTGGCGAAAATCACTTTCATGGAAAGGGGTTGCCAAGCTTCCAAAAAACTACGAGTTGCCTGAAATCTCATCAAACATTTTTTCACCCAATCTTGATGATTCTTTCAGGTAATGATCAGTACACCAAAACCACTTGGCTCACCAAATTTCGTTCTTCTAGGTTAAACCGTTCGTTTGCAGTAACCATTTTTATTTTTAGGTTTCACTCTGTTTTTCTCCTATAGGGATACATGTTTTTGGAACTCTAAATCAAACACGGTTTGTGCTAGCTCTTTGAAACTTGACACAATAAAGCAGTTTCAAGTTCTATCTGTATGCTTTGTTTGCTGTTGATGTAGCCATAAGCAGAGTCTGACGATAATCACTTTCATGGAAAGGGTTTGCCAAGCTTCCAAAAAACTACGAGTTGCCTGAAATCTCAGCAATCATTTTTTCACCCAATCTTGATGATTCTTTCAGGTAATGATCAGTACACCAAAACAACTTGGCTCTCCAAAATTTCGTTCTTCTAGGTTAAACCATTCGATTGCAGTAACCATTTTCATTTTTCAGTTTCACTCTGTTTTCTCCTCTA
Organism: Ictidomys tridecemlineatus; assembly: GCF_052094955.1. Classification (NCBI taxonomy): domain Eukaryota; kingdom Metazoa; phylum Chordata; class Mammalia; order Rodentia; family Sciuridae; genus Ictidomys; species Ictidomys tridecemlineatus. The sequence continues at coordinate 6,966 of NW_027522622.1, forward strand.
TGGATACATGTATTTCGAACTCTAAATCAAACACAGTTTGTGATAGCTCTTTGAAACTTGACACAATAAAGCAGTTTCAAGTTCTATATCTATGCTTTGTTTGCTGTTGATGTAGCCCTAAGCAGAGACTGGCGAAAATCACTTTCATGGAAAGGGGTTTCCAGGATTCCAAAAAACTACGAGTTGCCTGAAATCTTAGCAAACATTTTTTCACCCAATCTTGATGATTCTTTCAGGTAATGATCAGTACACAAAAAGTACTTGGCTCACCAAATTTCGTTCTTCTAGGTTAGACCCTTCGTTTGCAGTAACCGTTTTCATTTTTAGGTTTCACTCTGTTTTCTCCTATAGGGATACATGTATTTGGAACTCTAAATCAAACACGGTTTGTGCTAGCTCTTTGAAACTTGACACAATAAAGCAGTTTCAAGTTCTATCTCTATGGTTTGTTTGCTGTTGATGTAGCCCTAAGCAGAGGCTTGCGAAAATCACTTTAATGGAAAGGGGTTGCCAAGCTTCCAAAAAACTACGAGTTTCCTAAAATCTCAGCAAACATTTTTTCACCCAATCTTGATGATATCTCAGGTAATGATCAGTACACCAAAACCACTTGGCTCACCAAATTTCGTTCTTCTAGGTTAAACCGTTCGTTTGCAGTAACCGTTTTCATTTTTCGGTTTCACTTTGTTTTCTCCTATAGAAATACATGTATTTGGAACTCTAAATCAAACACGGTTTGTGCTAGCTCTTTGAAACTTGACACAATAAAGCAGTTTCAAGTTCTATCTCTATGGTTTGTTTGCTGTTTATGTAGCCCTAAGCGGACACTGGCGAAAATCACTTTCATGGAAAGGGGTTGCCAAGCTTCCAAAATACTACGAGTTGTCTGAAATCTCAGCAAACAATTTTTCACCCAATCTTGATGATTTCTCAGGTAATGTACAATACACCAAAATCACTTGGCTCACCAAATTTTGTTCTTCTAGGTTAAACCGTTTTTTTGCAGTAACCGTTTTCATTTTTAGGTTTCACTCTGTTTTCTCCTATAGGGATACATGTATTTGGAACTCTAAATCAAACACGGTTTGTGCTAGCTCTTTGAAACTTGACACAATAAAGCAGTTTCAAGTTCTATCTCTATGGTTTGTTTGCTGTTGATGTAGCCCTAAGCAGAGGCTTGCGAAAATCACTTTCATGGAAAGGGGTTGCCAAGCTTCCAAAAACTACGAGTTTCCTAAAATCTCAGCAAACATTTTTTCACCCAATCTTGATGATATCTCAGGTAATGATCAGTACACCAAAACCACTTGGCTCACCAAATTTCGTTCTTCTAGGTTAAACCGTTCGTTTGCAGTAACCGTTTTCATTTTTCGGTTTCACTTTGTTTTCTCCTATAGAAATACATGTATTTGGAACTCTAAATCAAACACGGTTTGTGCTAGCTCTTTGAAACTTGACACAATAAAGCAGTTTCAAGTTCTATCTCTATGGTTTGTTTGCTGTTTATGTAGCCCTAAGCGGACACTGGCGAAAATCACTTTCATGGAAAGGGGTTGCCAAGCTTCCAAAATACTACGAGTTGTCTGAAATCTCAGCAAACAATTTTTCACCCAATCTTGATGATTTCTCAGGTAATGTACAATACACCAAAATCACTTGGCTCACCAAATTTTGTTCTTCTAGGTTAAACCGTTTTTTTGCAGTAACCGTTTTCATTTTTAGGTTTCACTCTGTTTTCTCCTATAGGGATACATGTATTTGGAACTCTAAATCAAACACGGTTTGTGCTAGATCTTTGAAACTTGACACAATAAAGTAGTTTCAAGTTATATCTCTATGATTTGTTTGCTGTTACTGTAGCCCTAAGCAGAGACTGGCGAAAAATACTTTCATGGAAAGAGGTTGCCAAGCTTCCAAAAACTACGAGTTTTCTGACATCTCAGCAAACATTTTTTCACCCAATCTTGATGATTCTTTCAGGTAATGATCAGTACACCAAAACCACTTGGCTCACCAAATTTCGTTCTTCTAGGTTAAACTGTTCGTTTGCAGTAACCGTTTTCATTTTTAGGTTTCACTGTTTTCTCCTATAGGGATACATGTATTTGGAACTCTAAATCAAACACGGTTTGTGCTAGCTCTTTGAAACTTGACACAATAAAGCAGTTTCAAGTTCTATTTCTATGCTTTGTTTGCTGTTGATGTAGCCCTAAGCAGAGACTGGCGAAAATCACTTTCATGGAAAGGGGTTGCCAAGCTTCCAAAAAACTCCGAGTTTCCTGAAATCTCAGCAAACATTTTTTCACCCAATCTTGATAATTTTTTCAGGTAATGATCAGTACACCAAAACCACTTGGCTCACCAAATTTCGTTCTTCTAGGTTAAACCGTTTGATTGCAGTAACCGTTTTCATTTTAGGTTTCACTCTGTTTTCTCCTATAGGGATACATGTATTTGGAACTCTAAATCAAACACGGTTTTTGCTAGCTCTTTGAAACTTGACACAATAAAGCAGTTTCAAGGTCTATCTTTATGTTTTGTTTGCTGTTGATGTAGCCCTAAGCAGATACTAGCGAAAATCACTTTCATGGAAAGCGTTTGCCAAGATTCCAAAAAACTACGAGTTACCGGATATCTCAGAAAACATTTTTTCACCCAATCTTGATGATATCTCAGGTAATTAGCAGTACACCAAAACCACTTGGCTCACCAAATTTTGGTTTTCTAGGTTAAACCTTTCGTTTGAAGTAACCGTTTTCATATTTAGGTTTCACTCTGTTTTCTCCTATAGGGATACATGTATTTGGAACTCTAAATCAAACACGGTTTTGCAAGCTCTTTGAAACTTGACACAATAAAGAAGTTTCAAGTTCTATCTCTATGGTTAGTTTGCTGTTGTTGTAGCCCTAAGCAGTGACTGTCGAAAATCACTTTTAAGAAAGGGGTTGCAAAGCTTCCAAAAAACTACGAGTTTCCTGAAATCTCAGCAAACATTTTTTTTACCCAATCTTGTTGATTCTTTCAGGTAATGATCAGTACACCAAAACCACTTGGCTCACCAAATTTCGTTCTTCTTGGTTAAACCGTTCGATTGCAGTAACCGTTTTCATTTTTAGGTTTCACTCTGTTTTCTCCTATAGGGATACATGTATTTGGAACTCTAAATCAAACACTGTTTGTGCTAGCTCTTTGAAACTTGACACAATAAAGCAGTTTCAAGTTCTATCTGTATGCTTTGTTTGCTGTTGATGTAGCCCTAAGCAGAGACTGGCGAAAATAACTTTCATGGATAGGGGTTGCCAAGCTTCCAAAAAACTACGAGTTGCCTGAAATCTCAGCAAATATTTTTTCACCCAATCTAGATGATTCTTTCAGGTAATGATCAATACACCAAAACCACTTGGCTCACCAAATTTCGTTCTTGTAGGTTAAACCATTTTTTTTCAGTAACTGTTTTCATTTTTAGGTTTCAATCTGTTTTCTCCTATAGGGATACATGTATTTGGAACTCTAAATCTAACACGGTTTGGGCTAGCTCTATGAAAATTGAAACAATTAAGCAGTTTCAAGTTCTATCTGTATGCTTTGTTTGCTGTTGATGTAGCCCTAAGCAGAGAATTGCGCAAATCCCTTCATGGAAAGGGGTTGCAAAACTTTTAAAAGACTACAAGTTTCCTGAAATCTCAGCAACATTTTTTCACCCAATCTTGATGATTCTTTCAGGTAATGATCAGTACACCAAAACCACTTGGCTCACCAAATTTCGTTCTTCTAGTTTAAACCGTTCGTTTGCAGTAACCGTTCTCATTTTTAGGTTTCACTCTGTTTTCTCCTATAGGGATACATGTATTTGGAACACTAAATCAAACACGGTTTGTGCTAGTTCTTTGAAACTTTACACAATAAAGCAGTTTCAAGTTCTATTTCTATGGTTTGTTTGCTGTTGATGTAGCCCTAAGCAGAGACTGGCGAAAATCACTTTCATGGAAAGGGGTTGCCAAGCTTCCAAAAAACTACCAGTTTCCTGAAATCTCAGCAAACATTTTTTCACCCAATCTTGATGATTCTTTCAGGTAATGATCAGTAAACGAAAACCACTTGGCTCACCAAATTTCGTTCCTTTAGGTTAAACCGTTCGATTGCAGTAACCGTTTTCATTTTTAGGTTTCACTCTGTTTTCTCCTATAGGGATACATGTATTTGGAACTCTTAATTAAACACGGTTTGTGCTAGCTCTTTGAAACTTGACACAATAAAGCAGTTTCAAGTTCTATCTGTATGCTTTGTTTGCTGTTGATGTAGCCCCAAGCAGAGACTGGCGAAAATCACTTTCATGGAAAGGGGTTGCCAAGCTTCCAAAAAACCACGAGTTGCCTGAAATCTAAGCAAATATTTTTTCACCCAATCTTGATGATTCTTTCAGGTAATGATCAGTACACCAAAACGACTTGGCACACCCAATTTCGTTCTTCTAGGTTAAACTGTTCGTTTGCAGTAACCGTTTTCATTTTTAGGTTTCACTGTTTTCTCCTATAGGGATACATGTATTTGGAACTCTAAATCAAACACGGTTTGTGCTAGCTCTTTGAAACTTGACACAATAAAGCAGTTTCAAGTTCTATCTCTATGCTTTGTTGGTTCTTGATGTAGCCCTAAGCAGAGAGTGGCGAAAATCACTTTCATGGAAAGGGGTTGCCAAGTTTCATAAAAACTATGAGTTGCCTGAAATCTCAGCAAAGAGTTTTTCACCCAATCTTGATGATTCTTTCAGGTAATGATCAGTACACCAAAACCACTTTGATCACCAAATTTCGTTCTTCTAGATTAAACCGTTCATTTGCAGTAACCGTTTTCATTTTTACGTTTCACTCTGTTGTCTCCTATAGGGATACATGTATTTGGATCTCTAAATCAAACACGGTTTGTGCTAGCTTTTTGAAACTTGACACAATAAAGCAGTTTCAAGTTCTATCTCTATGCTTTGTTTGCTGTTGATGTAGCCCTAAGCAGAGACTGGCGAAAATCACTTTCATGGAAAGTTGTTGCCAAGCTTTCAAAAAACTAAGAGTTGCAAAATCTCAGAAAACATTTTTTCACCCAATTTTGATGATTCTTTCAGGTAATGATCAGTACACCAAAACAACTTGGCTCACCAAATTTCGTTCTTCTATGTTAAACCGTTCGTTTGCAATAACCGTTTTCATTTTTAGGTTTCACTCTGTTTTCTCCTATAGGGATACATGTATTTGGAACTCTAAATTAAACACAGTTTGTGCTAGCTCTTTGAAACTTGACACAATAAAGAAGTTTAAAGTTCTATCTCTATGCTTTGTATGCTGTTGATGTAGCCCTAAGCAGAGACTGGCGAAAATCACTTTCATATAAAGGGGTTGCCAAGCTTCCAAAAAACTACGAGTTGCCTTAAATCTCAGCAAACATTTTTTCACCCAATCTTGATGATTCTTTCAGGTAATGATCAGTACACCAAAACCACTTGGCTCATTAAGTTTCGTTCTTCTAGGTTAAACCGTTCGTTTTCAGTAACCGTTTTCATTTTTAGGTTTCACTCTGTTTTCTCCTATAGGAATACATGTATTTGGAACTCTAAATCAAACACGGTTTGTGCTAGCTCTTTGAAAGTTGACACAATAAAGCAGTTTCAAGTTCTATCTCTATGGTTTGTTTGCTGTTGATGTAGCCCTAAGCAGAGACTGGCGAAAATCACTTTCATGGAAAGGGGGTGCCAAGCTTCCAAAAACCTACGAGTTGCCTGAAATCACAGCAAACATTTTTTCAACCAATCTTGATGATTCTTTCAGGTAATGATCAGTACACCAAAACCACTTGGCTCACCAAATTTCGTTCTTCTAGGTTAAACCGTTTGTTTGCAGTTACCGTTTAAATTTTTAGGTTTCACTCTGTTTTCTCCTATACTGATACATGTATTTGGAACACTAAATCAAACACGGTTGGTGCTAGCTCTTTGAAAATTGACACAATAAAGCAGTTTCAAGTTCTATCTCTATCGTTTGTTTGCTGTTGATGTAGCCCTAAGCAGAGACTGGCAAAAATCACTTTCATGGAAAGGGGTTGCCAAGCTTCCAAAAAACTACAACTTGCCTGCAATCTCAGCAAAAGTTTTTTAACCAAATCTTGATGATTCTTTCAGGTAATTATCAGTACACCAAAACCACTTGGCTCACCAAATTTCGTTCTTCTAGGTTAAACCGTTCGTTTGCAGTAACCGTTTTCATTTTTAGGTTTCACTCAGTTTTCTCCTATAGGGATACATGTATTTGGAACTCTAAATCTAACATGTTTTGTGCTAGCTCTATGAAACTAGACACAATAAAGCAGTTTCAAGTTCTATCTCTATCCATTTTTGCTGTTGATGTAGCCCTAAGCAGAGACTGGCGAAAATCACTTTCATGGAAAGGGGTTGCCAGCTTCCCAATAACTACGAGTTGCCTGAAATATCAGCAAACATTTTTTCACCCAATCTTGATGATTCTTTCAGGTAATGATCAGTACATAAAAACCACTTGGCTCACCAAATTTCGTTCTTCTAGGTTAAACCATTAGTTTGCAGTAACCGTTTTTATTTTTAGGTTTCACTCTGTTTTCTCCTATAGGAATACATGTATTTGGAACTCTAAATCAAACACGGTTTGTGCTAGCTCTTTGAAACTTGACACAATAGAGCAGTTTCAAGTTCTATCTCTAGGGTTTGTTTGCTGTTGATGTAGCCCTAAGCAGAGACTGGCGAAAATCACTTTCATGGAAAGGGGTTGCCAAGCTTCCAAAAAACTACGAGTTTCCTAAAATCTCAGCAAACATTTTTTCACCCAATCTTGATGATATCTCAGGTAATGATCAGTACACCAAAACCACTTGGCTCACCAAATTACGTTCTTCTAGTTTAAACCGTTCGTTTGCAGTAACCGTTTTCATTTTTAGGTTTCACTCTGTTTTCTTCTATAGGGATACATGTATTTGGAACTCTAATTCAAACATGTTTTGTGCTAGCTCTATGAAACTTGACACAATAAAGCAGTTTCAAGTTCTATCTCTATCCTTATTTGCTGTTGATGTAGCCCTAAGCAGAGACTGGCAAAAATCACTTTCATGGATAGGGGTTGCCAAGCTTCCAAAAACTACGAGTTGCCTGAAATCTCAGCAAACAATTTTTCACCCAATCTTGATGATTCTTTCAGGTAATGATCAGTACACCAAAACCACTTGGCTCACCAAATTTCGTTCTTCTAGGTTAAACCATTCGTTTGCAGTAACCGTTTTCATTTTTAGGTTTCACTCTGTTTTCTCCTATAGGGATACATGCATTTGGAACTCTAACTAAAACAAGGTTTTTGCTGGCTCTTTGAAAATTGACACAATACAGCAATTTGAAGTTCTATCTCTATGCTTTGTTTGCTGTTGATGTAGCCCTAAGCAGAGACTGGCGAAAATCTCTCTCATGGATAGGGGATGCGAAGCTTCCAAAAAACTACGAGTTGCCTGAAATCTCAGCAAACATTTTTTCACCCAATCTTGATGATTCTTTCAGGTAATGATCAGTACACCAAAACGACTTGGCTCACCAAATTTCGTTTTTCTAGGTTAAAGCGTTCGTTTTCAGTAACCGTTTTCATTTTTAGGTTTCACTCTGTTTTCTCCTATAGGAATACATGTATTTGGAACTCTAAATCTAACACGCTTTGTGCTAGCTCTTTGAAACTTGACACAATAAAGCAGTTTCAAGTTCTATCTCTATGGTTTGTTTGCTGTTGATGTAGCCCTAAGCAGAGAGTGGAGAAAATCACTTTCATGGAAAGGGGTTTCCAAGCTTCAAAAAAATTACAAGTTTCCTGAAATCTCAGCAAACATTTTTTCACCCAATCTTGATGATTCTTTCAGGTAATGATCAGAACACCAAAACCACTTGGCTCACTAAATTTCGTTTTTCTAGGTTAAACCGTTCGTTTGCAGTAACCCTTTACATTTTTAGGTTTCACTCTGTTTTCTCCTAAAAGGATACATGTATATGGAACTCTAAATTAAACACGGTTTGTGCTAGCTCTTTGAAAATAAACACAATAAAGCAGTTTCAAGTTCTGTCTCTATTGTTTGTTTGCTGTTGATGTAGCCCTAAGCAGAGACTGGGGAAAATCCCTTTCATGGAAAGGGGTTGCCAAGCTTCCAAAAAACTACGAGTTGCCTGAAATCTCAGCAAACCTTTTTTCACCCAATCTTAATGATTCTTTCAGGTAATGATCAGTACACCAAAACCACTTGGCTCACCAAATTTCGTTCTTCTAGGTTAAACCATTCGTTTGCAGTAACCGTTTTCATTTTTAGGTTTCACACTGTTTTCTCCTATAGAGATACATGTATTTGGAACACTAAATCAAACATGTTTTTTGCTATCTCTATGAAACTTCACACAATAAAGCAGTTTCAAGTTCTATCTGCATCCTTTGTTTGCTGTTGATGTAGCCAGAGAAGAGACTGGCGAAAATCATTTTCATGGATAGGGGTTGCCAAGCTTACAAAAAACTACGAGTTTCCTGAAATCCCAGCAAACATTTTTTCACCCAATCTTCATGATTCTTTCAGGTAATGATCAGTACACCAAAACCACTTGACTCAACAAATTTCGTTCTTCTAGGTTTAACCATTCGTTTGCAGTAACCGTTTTCATTTTTAGGTTTCACTCTGTTTTCTCCTATAGGGATACATGCATTTGGAACTCTAACTCAAACACGGTTTTTGCTAGCCCTTTGAAAATTGACACAATAAAGCAGTTTCTATTTCTATCTCTATGCTTTGTTTGCTGTTGATGTAGCCCTAAGCAGAGACTGGCGAAAATCTATTTCATGGATAGGGGATGCCAAGCTTCCAAAAAATTATGAGTTGCCTGAAATCTCAGAAAACATTTTTTCACCAAATCTTTATGATTCTTTCAGGTAATGATCAGTACAACAAAACCACTAGGCTCACCAAATTTCGTTCTTCTAGGTTAAACCGTTAGTTTGAAGTAATCGTTTTCATTTTTAGGTTTCACTCTGTTTTCTCCTATAGAGATACATGTATTTGGAACTCTAAATCAAACACCGTTCGTTCTAGCTTATTGAAACTTGACACAATAAAGCAGTTTCAAGTTCTGTCTCTATAGTTTGTTTACTGTTGATGTAGCCCTAAGCAGAGACTGGCGCAAATCCCTTTCATGGAAAGGGGTTGCCAAGCTTCCAAAAAACTACGAGTTGCCTGAAATCTCAGCAAACATTTTTTCATCCAATCTTGATGATTCTTTCAGGTAATGATCAGTACACCAAAACCACTTAGCTCACCAAATTTGGTTCTTCTAGGTTAAACCGTTCGTTTTCAGTAACCGTTTTCATTTTTAGGTTTCACTCTGTTTTCTCCTATAGGAATACATGTATTTGGAACTCTAAATCAAACACGGTTTGTGCTAGCTCTTTGAAAGTTGACACAATAAAGCAGTTTCAAGTTCTATCTCTATGGTTTGTTTGCTGTTGATGTAGCCCTAAGCAGAGACTAGCGAAAATCACTTTCATGGAAAGGGGTTGCCAAGCTTCCAAAAAACTACGAGTTGCCTGAAATCTCAGCAAACATTTTTTCATCCAATCTTGATGATTCTTTCAGGTAATGATCAGTACATCAAAACCACTTGGCTCACCAAATTACGTTCTTCTAGTTTAAACCGTTCGTTTGCAGTAACCGTTTTCATTTTTAGTTTTCACTCAGTTTTCTTCTATAGGGATACATGTATTTGGAACTCTAAATCAAACATGTTTTGTGGTAGCTCTATGAAACTTGACACAATAAAGCAGTTTCAAGTTCTATCTCTTTCCCTTTTTGCTGTTGATGTAGCCCTAAGCAGAGACTGGCGAAAATCACTTTCATGGATAGGGGTTGCCAAGCTTCCAAAAACTACGAGTTGCCTGAAATCTCAGCAAACATTTTTTCACCCAATCTTGATGATTCTTTCAGGTAATTATCAGTACACCAAAACCACTTGGCTCACCAAATTTCGTTCTTCTATGTTAAACCATTCGTTTGCAGTAACCGTTTTCATTTTTAGGTTTTACTCTGTTTTCTCCTATAGGGATACATGCATTTGGAACTCTAACTCAAACACGGTTTTTGCTAGCTCTGTGAAAATTGACACAATACAGCAGTTACAAGTTCTATCTCTATGCTTTGTTTGCTGTTGATGTAGCCCTAAGCAGAGACTGGCGAAAATCACTTTCATGGAAAGGGGTTGCCAAGCTTCCAAAAAACTACGAGTTTCCTGAAATCTCAGCAAAAGTTTTTTAACCCAATGTTGATGATTCTTTCAGGTAATTATCAGTACACCAAAACCACTTGTCTCACCAAATTTCGTACTTCTAGGTTAAACCGTTCGTTTGCAGTAACCGTTTTCATTTTTAATTTTCACTCTGTTTTCTCCTACAGGGATACATGTATTTGGAACTCTAAATTAAACACGGTTTGTGCTAGCTCTTTGAAACTTGAAACAATAAAGCAGTTTCATGTTCTGTTTCTATGCTTTGTTTGCTGTTGATGTAGCCCTAAGCAGAGACTGGCGAAAATCTATTTCATGGATAGGGGATGCCAAGCTTCCAAAAAACTACGAGTTGCCTGAAATCTCAGCAAACATTTTTTCACTAAATCTTGATGATTACTTTAGGTAATGATCAGTACACCAAAACCACTTGGCTCACCAAATTTCGTTCTTCTAGGTTAAACCGTTCGTTTGCAGTAACCGTTTTCATTTTTAGGTTTCACTCTGTTTTCTCCTATATGGATACATGTATTTGGAACTCTAATTCAAACACGGTTTGTGATAGCTCTTTGAAACTTGACACAATAGAGCAGTTTCAAGTTCAATCTCCATGGTTTGTTTACTGTTGATGTAGCCCTAAGCATAGACTGGCGAAAATCACTTTCATGGAAAGGGGTTGCCAAGCTTCCAAAAAACTACGAGTTTCCTGAAATCTCAGCAAACCTTTTTTCATCCAATCTTGATGATTCTTTCAGGTAATGATCACTACACCAAAACCACGTGGCTCACCAAATTTCGTTCTTCTACGTTAAACCGTTCGTTTGCAGTAAGCATTTTCATTTTTAAGTTTCACTCTGTTTTCTCCTATATGGATACATGTATTTCGAACTCTAAATCAAACACAGTTTGTGATAGCTCTTTGAAACTTGACACAATAAAGCAGTTTCAAGTTTTATCTCTTTGGTTTGTTTGGTGTTGATGTAGCCCTAAGCAGAGAATGGAGCAAATCACATTCATGGAAAGGGGTTGCCAAGCTTCCAAAAAACTACGAGTTGCCTGACATCTCAGCAAACATTTTTTCACCCAATCTTGATGATTCTTTCAGGTAATGATCAGTACACCAAAACCACTTGGCTCACCAAATTTCGTTCTTCTAGGTTAAACCGTTCGTTTGCAGTAACCGTTTACATTTTTAGGTTTCACTCTTTTTTTTCCTATAGGAATACATGTATTTGGAACTCTAAATCAAACACGGTTTGTGCTAGCTCTTTGAAACTTGACACAATAAAGCAGTTTCAAGTTCTATCTCTATGCTTTGTTTGCTGTTGATGTAGCCCTAAGCAGAGACTGGCGAAAATCACTTTCATGGAAAGATGTTGCCAAGCTTCCAAAAAACTAGGAGTTGCCTGAAATCTAAGCAAACATTTTTTCACCCAATCTTGATGATTCTTTCAGGTAATGATCAGTACACCAAACAACTTGGCTCACCAAATTTTGTTCTTCTAGTTTACACCGTTCGTTTGCAGTAACCGTTTTCAATTTTAGGTTTCACTTTTTTTCTCCTATAGGGATACGTGTATCTGGAACTCTAAATCAAACACGGTTTGTGCTAGCTTTTTGAAACTTGACACAATAAAGCAGTTTCATGTTTTATCTGTATGCTTTGTTTGCTGTTGATGTAGCTCTAAGCACAAACTGGCGAAAATCACTTTCATGGAAAGGGGTTGCCAAGCTTCCAAAAAACTACGAGTTGCCTGAAATCTCAGCAAACATTTTTTCACCCAATCTTGATGATTCTTTCATGTAATGATGAGTACACAAAACCCACTTGGGTCACCAAATTTCGTTTTTCTAAGTTAAACCGTTCGATTGCAGTAACCGTTTTCATTTTTAGGTTTCACTCTGTTTTCTCATATAGGGATACATGTATTTGGAACTCTAAATCATACACGGTTTGTGCTAGCTCTTTGAAACTTGACACACTAAAGCAGTTTCAAGTTCTAACTTTATGGTTTGTTTTCTGTTGATGTAGCCCTAAGCAGAGACTGGCACAAATCACATTCATGGAAAGGGGTTGCCAAGCTTCCAAAAAACTACGAGTTGCCTGACATCTCAGCAAACATTTTTTCTCCCAATCTTGATGATTCTTTCAGGTAATGATCAGTACACCAAAACCACTTGGCTCACCAAATTTCGTTTTCTAGGTTAAACCGTTCGTTTGCAGTAACCGTTCTCATTTTTAATTTTCACTCTGTTTTCTCTTATTGGTACACATGTATTTGGAACTCTAAATAAAACACGGTTTGTGCTAGCTCTTTGAAACATGACACAATAAAGCAGTTTCAAGTTCTATCTGTATGCTTTGTTTGCTGTGGATATAACCCTAAGCAGAGACTGGCGAAAATCACTTTCATGGAAAGAGATTGCCAAGATTCCAAAAAACTACGATTTGCCTGAAATCTCAGCAAATATTTTTTCACCCAATCTTGATGATTCTTTCAGGTAAGGATCAGTACACCAAAATGACTTGGCTCACCAAATTTCGTTCTTCTAGTTTAAACCGTTCGTTTGCAGTAACCGTTTTCATTTTTAGGTTTCACTTTTTTTCTCCTATAGGGATATATGTATCTGGAACTCTAAATCAAACACGGTTTGTTCTAGCTCTTTGAAACTTGACACAATAAAGCAGTTTCAAGTTCTATTTCTATGCTTTGTTTGCTGTTGATGTAGCTCTAAGCACAGACTGGCGAAAATCACTTTCATGGAAAGCGGTGCCAAGCTTTCAAAAAACTACGAGTTTCCTGAAATCTCAGCAAACATTTTTTCACTAAATCTTGATGATTACTTCAGGTAATGATAAGTACACCAAAACCACTTGGCTCACCAAATTTCGTTCTTCTAGGTTAAACCGTTCGTTTGCAGTAACCGTTTTCATTTTTAGGTTTCACTCTGTTTTCTCCTACAGGGATACATGTATTTCGAACTCTAAATCAAACAGGGTTTGTGCTAGCTCTTTGAAACTTGACACAATAAAGCAGTTTCAAGTTCTATCTCTATGCTTTGTTTGCTGTTGATGTAGCCCTAAGCAGAGACTGGCGAAAATCACTTTCATGGAAAGGGGTGGCCAAGCTTCCAAAAAACTACAAGTTGCCTGAAATCTCAGCAAACATTTTTTCACCCAATCTTGATGATTCTTTCAGGTAATGATCAGTACACCAAAACCACTTGGATCACCAAATTTCGTTCTTCTGGGTTAAACGGTTCGTTTGAAGTAAACGTTTTATTTTTAGGTTTCACTCTGTTTTCTCCTATAGGGATACATGTATTTGGAACTCTAAATCAAACACGGTTTGTGCTAGCTCTTTGAAACTTGACAAAATAAAGCAGTTTCAAGTTCTATCTGTATGCTTTGTTTCTTTTTGATGTAGCCCTAAGCAGAGACTGGCGAAAATCACTTTCATGGAAAGGGGTTGCCAAGCTTCCAAAAAACTACAAGTTCCCTGAAATCTAAGCAAATATTTTTTCACCCAATCTTGATGATTCTTTCAGGTAATGATCAGTACACCAAAACCACTTGGCTCACCAAATTTCATTCTTCTAGGTTAAACCGTTCTTTGCAGTAACCGTTTTCATTTTTAGTTTTAACTCTTTTTTCTCCTATAGGGATAAATGTATTTGGAACTCTAAATCAAACACGGTTTGTGCTAGCTTTTTGAAACTTGACACAATAAAGCAGTTTCAAGTTCTATCTCTATGCTTTGTTTGCTGTTGATGTATCCCTAAGCAGAGACTGGCGAAAATCACTTTCATGGAAAGGGGTTGCCAAGCTTCCAAAAAACTACGAGTTGCCTGAAATCTCAGCAAACATTTTTTTACACAATCTTGATGATTCTTTCAGGAAATGATCAGTACACCAAAACCACTTGGCTCACCAAATTTCTTTCTTCTAGGTTAAACCGTTCGATTGCAGTAACTGTTTTTATTTTTAGGTTTCACTCTCTTTTCTCCAATAGGGATACATGTATTTGGAACTCTAAATCAAACACGGTTTGTGCTAGCTCTTTGAAACTTGACACAATAAAGAAGTTTCAAGTTTTATCTCTATGGTTTGTTTGCTGTTGATGTAGCCCTAAGCAGAGACTGGCGAAAATCACTTTCATGAAAGGGGTTGCCAAGCTTCCAAAAAACTACGAGTTGCCTGAAATCTCAGCAAACATTTTTTCATCCAATCTTGATGATTCTTTCAGGTAATGATCAGTACACCAAAACCACTTGGCTAACCAAATTTCGTTCTTCTAGGTTAAACCGTTCGTTTGCAGTAACCGTTTTCATTCTTAGGTTTCACTCTGTTTTCTCCTTTAGGGATACATGTATTTGGAACTCTAAAAAAAACACGGTTTGTGCTAGCTTTTTGAAACTTGACACAATAAAGCAGTTTCAAGTTCTTTCTCTATGCTTTGTTTGCTGTTGATGTAGCCCTAAGCAGAGACTGGCGAATATCACTTTCAACGAAAGGGGTTGCCAAGCTTCCAAAAAACTACGAGTTGCCTGAAATCTCAGCAAACATTTTTTTCACCCAATCTTGATGATTCTTTCAGGTAATGATCAGTACACCAAAACAACTTGGCTCACCAAGTTTCGTTCTTCTAGGTTAAACCGTTCGTTTGCAGTAACCGTTTTCATTTTTATGTTTCACTCTGTTTTCTCCTATAGGGATACATGTATTTCGAACTCTAAATCAAACAGGGTTTGTGCTAGCTCTTTGAACCTTGACACAATAAAGCAGTTTCAAGTTCTATCTCTATGCTTTGTTTGCTGTTGATGTAGGCCTAAGCAGAGACTGGCGAAAATCACTTTCATGGAAAGGGGTGGCCAAGCTTCCAAAAAACTACATGTTGCCTGAAATCGCAGCAAACATTTTTTCACCCAATCTTGATGATTCTTTCAGGTAATGATCAGTACAACAAAACCACGTGGATCACCAAATTTCGTTCTTCTAGGTTAAACGGTTCGTTTGCAGTAAACGTTTTCATTTTTAGGTTTCACTCTGTTTTCTCCTATAGGGATACATGTATTTGGAACTCTAAATCAAACACGGTTTGTGCTGGTTTTTTGAAACTTGACACAATAAAGCAGTTTCAAGTTCTATCTGTATGCTTTGTTTGCTGTTGATGTAGCCCTCAGCAGAGACTGGCGAAAATCACTTTCATGGAAAGGGGTTGACAAGCTTCAAAAAAACAACGAGTTCCCTGAAATCTCAGCAAACATTTTTTTACCCAATCTTGATGATTCTTTCAGGTAATGATCAGTACACCAAAACCACTTGGCTCACCAAATTTCTTTCTTCTAGGTTAAACCGTTCGTTTGCAGTATTCGTTTTCATTTTTAGGTTTCACTCTGTTTTCTCCTATAGGGATACATGTATTTGGAACTCTAAATCAAACACGGTTGTTCTAGCTCTTTGAACCTTGACACAATAAAGCAGTTTCAAGTTATATCACTACGGTTTGTTTGCTGTTGATGTAGCCCTAAGCAGAGACTGGCGAAAATCACTTTCATGGAAAGGGGTTACCAAGCTTCCAAGAAACTACGAGTTGCCTGAAATCTCAGCAAACATTTTTTCTCCCAATCTTGATGATTATTTTAGGAAATGATCAGTACACCAAAACCACTTGGCTCACCAAATTTCGTTCTACTAGGTTAAACCGTTCGTTTGCAGTAACCGTTTTCATTTTTAGGTTTCACTCTGTTTTCTCCTATAGGGATACATGTATTTGGAACTCTAAATCAAACACGGTTTGTGCTAGCTTTCTGAAACTTGACACAATAAAGCAGTTTCAAGTTCTTTCTATGCTTTGTTTGCTGTTGATGTAGCCCTAAGCAGAGACTGGCGAAAATCACTTTCATGGAAAGGGGTTGCCAAGCTTCCAAAAAACTACGACTTGCCTGAAATCTCAGCAAACATTTTTTCACCCAATCTTGATGATTCTTTCAGGTAATGATCAGTACACCAAAACAACTTGGCTCACCAAATTTCGTTCTTCTTGGTTAAACCGTTCGTTTGCAGTAACCGTTTTCATTTTTAGGTTTCACTCTGTTTTCTCCTATAGGGATAAATGTATTTGGAACTCTAAATCAAACACGGTTTGTGCTAGCTTTTTGAAAGTTGACACAATAAAGCAGTTTCAAGTTCTATCTGTATGCTTTGTTTGCTGTTGTTGTAGCCCTAAGCAGAGACTGGCGAAAATCTCTTTTATGAAAAGGGATTGCCAAGCTTCTAAAAATCTACGAGTTGCCTGAAATCACAGCAAACATTTTTTTACCCAATCTTGATGATTCTTTCAGGTAATGATCAGTACACCAAAACCACTTGGCTCACCAAATTTCGTTCCTCTAGGTTAAACCGTTCGTTTGCAGTAACGGTTTTCATTTTTAGGTTTCACTCTGTTTTCTCCTATAGGGAGACATGTATTTGGAACTCTAAATCAAACACGGTTTGCGCTAGCTCTTTGAAACTTGACACAATAAAGCAGTTTCAAGTTCTATCTCTATGCTTTGTTTGCTGTTGATGTAGCCCTAAGCAGAGAGTGGCGAAAATCTCTTTCATGGAAAGGGGTTGCCAAGCTACCAAAAAACTACGAGTTGCATTAAATCTCAGCAAACATTTTTTAAACCAATCTTGATGATTCTTTCAGGTAATGATCAGTACACCAAAACCACTTGGCTCACCAAATTTCGTTCTTCTAGGTTAAACCGTTCGTTTGCAGTAACCGTTTTCATTTTTAGGTTTCACTCTGTTTTCTCCTATAGGGATACATGTATTTGGAACTCTAAATCAAACACGGTTTGTGCTAGCTCTTTGAAACTTGACACAATAAAGCAGTTTCAAGTTCTATCTCTATGCTTTGTTTGCTGTTGATGTAGCCCTAAGCAGAGACTGGCGAAAATCACTTTCATGGAAAGGGGTTGCCAAGCTTCCAAAAAACTACGAGTTGCCTGAAATATCAGCAAACATTTTTTCACCCAATCTTGATGATTCTTTCAGGTAATGATCAGTACAACAAAACCACTTGGCTCACCAAATTTCTTTCTTCTAGGTTAAACCGTTCGATTACAGTAACCGTTTTTATTTTTAGGTTTCACTCTCTTTTCTCCTATAGGGATACATGTATTTGGAACTCTAAATCAAACACGGTTTGTGCTAGCTCTTTAAAAGTTGACACAGTAAAGCAGTTTCAAGTTCTACTTCTATGATTTGTTTGCTGTTGATGTAGCCCTACGCAGAGAATGGCGAAAATTTCTTTCATGGAAAAGGGTTGACAAGCTTCCAAAAAACTACGAGGTGCCTGAAATCTCAGAGAACATTTTTTCACCCAATCTTTATGATTCTTTCAGGTAATGATCAGTACACCAAAACCACTTGGCTCACCAAATTTCGTTCTTCTAGATTAAACCGTTCGTATGCACTAACCGATTTCATTTTTAGGTTTCACTCTGTTTTCTCCTATAGGGATACATGTATTTGGAACTCTAAATCAAACACGGTTTGTGCTAGCTCTTTGAAACTTGACACAATAAAGCAGTTTCAAGTTGTATCTCTATGCTTTGTTTGCTGTTGATGTAGCCCTAAGGAGAGACTGGCGAAACTCACTTTCAAGGAAAGGGGTTTCCAAGCTTCCAAAAAACTACGAGTTCCCTGAAATGTCAGCAAACGTTTTTATCACCCAATCTTGATGATTTTTTCATGTAATGAACAGTACACCAAAACCACTTGGCTCAACAAATTTCGTTCTTCTAGTTTAAACAGTTCGTTTGCAGTAACCGTTTTCATTTTTAGGTTTCACTCTGTTTTCTCCTATAGGGATACATGTATTTGGAACTATAAATCAAACGCGGTTTGTGCTAGCTGTATGAAACTTGACACAATAAAGCAGTTTCAAGTTCTATCTCTATGGTTTCTTTGCATTTGATGTAGCCCTAAGCAGAGACTGGCGAAAATCACTTTCATCGAAAGGAGTTGCCAAGATTCAAAAACCTATGAGTTTCCTTAAATCTCAGCAAACATTTTTTTACCCAATTTTGATGATTCTTTCAGGTAATGATCAGTACACCAAAACAACTTGGCTCGCCAAATTTCGTTCTTCTAGGTTTAACCGTTCGTTTGCAGTAACCGTTTTCATTTTTAGGTTTCACTCTGTTTTCTCCTATAGAGATACATGTATTTGGAACTCTAAATCAAACACGGTTTGTGCTAGCTCTTTGAAACTTGACACAATAAAGCAGTTTCAAGTTCTATCTCTATGCGTTGTTTGCTGTTGATGTAGCCCTAAGCAGAGACTGGCGGAAATCACTTTCATGGAAAGGGGTTGCCAAGCTTCCGAAAAACTACGAGTTTCCTGAAATCTCAGCAAACATTTTTTCACCCATTCTTGATGATTCTTTCAGGTAATGATCAGTACACCAAAACCACTTGGCTAAGTAAATTTCGTTCTTCTAGGTTAAGCCGTTCGTTTGCAGTAACCGTTTTCATTTTTAGGTTTCACTCTGTTTTCTCCTATAGGGATACATGTATTTGGAACTCTAAATCGAACATGGTTTGTGCTAGCTCTTTGAAACTTTGAAACAATAAAGCAGGTTCAAGTTCTATCTGTATGCTTTGTTTCTTTTTGATGTAGCCCTAAGCAGAGACTGGCAAAAATCACTTAAATGGAAAGGGGTTGCCAAGCTTCCAAAATACTACAAGTGGTCTGAAATATCAGCAAACATTTTTTTACCCAATCTTGATGATTTTTTCAGGTAATGATCAGTACACCAAAACCACTTGGCTCACCAAATTTCGTTCTTCTAGGTTAAACCATTCGATTGCAGTAACCGTTTTTATTTTTAGGTTTCACTCTCTTTTCTCCTATAGGGATACATGTATTTGGAACTCTAAATCAAACACGGTTTGTGCTAGCTCTTTGAACCTTGACACAATAAAGCAGTTTCTTGTTCTATCTCTATGGTTTGTTTGCTGTTGATGTAGCCCTAAGCAGAGACTGGCGAAAATCACTTTTATGGAAAGGGGTTGCCAAGCTTCCAAAAAACTACGAGTTGCCTGAAATCTCAGCAAACATTTTTTCTCCCAATCTTGATGATTCTTTTAGGAAATGATCAGTACACCAAAACCACTTGGCTCACAAAATTTCGTTCTTCTAGGTAAAACCGTTCGTTTGCAGTAACCGTTTACATTTTTAGGTTTCACTCTGTTTTCTCCTATAGGGATACATGTATTTGGAACTCTAATTCAAACACGGTTTGTGCTAGCTTTTTGAAACTTGACACAATAAAGCAGTTTCAAGTTCTTTCTCTATGCTTTGTTTGCTGTTGATGTAGCCCTAAGCAGAGAGTGGCGAATATCACTTTCATCGAAAGGGGTTGCCAAGCTTCCAAAAAACTACGAGTTTCCTGAAATCTCAGCAAACATTTTTTCACCCAATCTTGATGATTCTTTCAGGTAATGATGAGTACACCAAAACCACTTGGCTAAGTAAATTTCGTTCTTCTAGGTTAAGCCATTCGTTTGCAGTAACCGTTGTCATTTTTAGGTTTCACTTTGTTTTCCCCTATAGGGATACTTGTATTTGGAAATCTAAATCGAACATGGTTTGTGCTAGCTCTTTGAAACTTGAAACAATAAAGCAGTTTCAAGTTCTATCGGTATGCTTTGTTTCTTTTTGATGTAGCCCTAAGAAGAGACTGGCAAAAATCACTTAAATGGAAAGGGGTTGCCAAGCTTCCAAAAAACTACGAGTGGTCTGATATATCAGCAAATATTTTTTTACCCAATCTTGATGATTTTTTCAGGTAATGATCAGTACACCAAAACCACTTGGCTCACCAAATTTCTTTTTTCTAGGTTAAACCGTTCGTTTGCAGTAACCGTTTTCATTTTTAGTTTTCACTCTGTTTTCTTCTATAGGGATAAATGTATTTGGAACTCTAAATCAAACACGGTTTGTGCTAGCTTTTTGAAACTTGACACAATAAAGCAGTTTCAAGTTCTATCTTTACGCTTTGTTTGCTGTTGATGTAGCCCTAAGCAGAGACTGGCGAAAATCACTTTCATGGAAAGGGGTTGCCAAGCTTCCAAAAAACTACAAGTTCCCTGAAATCTAAGCAAATATTTTTTCACCCAATCTTGATGATTCTTTCAGGTAATGATCAGTACACCAAAACCACTTGGCTCACCAAATTTCATTCTTCTAGGTTAAACCGTTCTTTGCAGTAACCGTTTTCATTTTTAGTTTTAACTCTTTTTTCTCCTATAGGGATAAATGTATTTGGAACTCTAAATCAAACACGGTTTGTGCTAGCTTTTTGAAACTTGACACAATAAAGCAGTTTCAAGTTCTATCTCTATGCTTTGTTTGCTGTTGATGTATCCCTAAGCAGAGACTGGCGAAAATCACTTTCATGGAAAGGGGTTGCCAAGCTTCCAAAAAACTACGAGTTGCCTGAAATCTCAGCAAACATTTTTTTACACAATCTTGATGATTCTTTCAGGAAATGATCAGTACACCAAAACCACTTGGCTCACCAAATTTCTTTCTTCTAGGTTAAACCGTTCGATTGCAGTAACTGTTTTTATTTTTAGGTTTCACTCTCTTTTCTCCAATAGGGATACATGTATTTGGAACTCTAAATCAAACACGGTTTGTGCTAGCTCTTTGAAACTTGACACAATAAAGAAGTTTCAAGTTTTATCTCTATGGTTTGTTTGCTGTTGATGTAGCCCTAAGCAGAGACTGGCGAAAATCACTTTCATGAAAGGGGTTGCCAAGCTTCCAAAAAACTACGAGTTGCCTGAAATCTCAGCAAACATTTTTTCATCCAATCTTGATGATTCTTTCAGGTAATGATCAGTACACCAAAACCACTTGGCTAACCAAATTTCGTTCTTCTAGGTTAAACCGTTCGTTTGCAGTAACCGTTTTCATTCTTAGGTTTCACTCTGTTTTCTCCTTTAGGGATACATGTATTTGGAACTCTAAAAAAAACACGGTTTGTGCTAGCTTTTTGAAACTTGACACAATAAAGCAGTTTCAAGTTCTTTCTCTATGCTTTGTTTGCTGTTGATGTAGCCCTAAGCAGAGACTGGCGAATATCACTTTCATCGAAAGGGGTTGCCAAGCTTCCAAAAAACTACGAGTTGCCTGAAATCTCAGCAAACATTTTTTTCACCCAATCTTGATGATTCTTTCAGGTAATGATCAGTACACCAAAACAACTTGGCTCACCAAGTTTCGTTCTTCTAGGTTAAACCGTTCGTTTGCAGTAACCGTTTTCATTTTTATGTTTCACTCTGTTTTCTCCTATAGGGATACATGTATTTCGAACTCTAAATCAAACAGGGTTTGTGCTAGCTCTTTGAACCTTGACACAATAAAGCAGTTTCAAGTTCTATCTCTATGCTTTGTTTGCTGTTGATGTAGGCCTAAGCAGAGACTGGCGAAAATCACTTTCATGGAAAGGGGTGGCCAAGCTTCCAAAAAACTACAAGTTGCCTGAAATCGCAGCAAACATTTTTTCACCCAATCTTGATGATTCTTTCAGGTAATGATCAGTACAACAAAACCACGTGGATCACCAAATTTCGTTCTTCTAGGTTAAACGGTTCGTTTGCAGTAAACGTTTTCATTTTTAGGTTTCACTCTGTTTTCTCCTATAGGGATACATGTATTTGGAACTCTAAATCAAACACGGTTTGTGCTGGTTTTTTGAAACTTGACACAATAAAGCAGTTTCAAGTTCTATCTGTATGCTTTGTTTGCTGTTGATGTAGCCCTCAGCAGAGACTGGCGAAAATCACTTTCATGGAAAGGGGTTGACAAGCTTCAAAAAAACAACGAGTTCCCTGAAATCTCAGCAAACATTTTTTTACCCAATCTTGATGATTCTTTCAGGTAATGATCAGTACACCAAAACCACTTGGCTCACCAAATTTCTTTCTTCTAGGTTAAACCGTTCGTTTGCAGTATTCGTTTTCATTTTTAGGTTTCACTCTGTTTTCTCCTATAGGGATACATGTATTTGGAACTCTAAATCAAACACGGTTGTTCTAGCTCTTTGAACCTTGACACAATAAAGCAGTTTCAAGTTATATCACTACGGTTTGTTTGCTGTTGATGTAGCCCTAAGCAGAGACTGGCGAAAATCACTTTCATGGAAAGGGGTTACCAAGCTTCCAAAAAACTACGAGTTGCCTGAAATCTCAGCAAACATTTTTTCTCCCAATC
This sequence comes from Ictidomys tridecemlineatus, assembly GCF_052094955.1. Taxonomy (NCBI): domain Eukaryota; kingdom Metazoa; phylum Chordata; class Mammalia; order Rodentia; family Sciuridae; genus Ictidomys; species Ictidomys tridecemlineatus. Next base: position 29,550 of record NW_027522622.1, read on the forward strand.
TTGATGATTATTTTAGGAAATGATCAGTACACCAAAACCACTTGGCTCACCAAATTTCGTTCTACTAGGTTAAACCGTTCGTTTGCAGTAACCGTTTTCATTTTTAGGTTTCACTCTGTTTTCTCCTATAGGGATACATGTATTTGGAACTCTAAATCAAACACGGTTTGTGCTAGCTTTCTGAAACTTGACACAATAAAGCAGTTTCAAGTTCTTTCTATGCTTTGTTTGCTGTTGATGTAGCCCTAAGCAGAGACTGGCGAAAATCACTTTCATGGAAAGGGGTTGCCAAGCTTCCAAAAAACTACGACTTGCCTGAAATCTCAGCAAACATTTTTTCACCCAATCTTGATGATTCTTTCAGGTAATGATCAGTACACCAAAACAACTTGGCTCACCAAATTTCGTTCTTCTTGGTTAAACCGTTCGTTTGCAGTAACCGTTTTCATTTTTAGGTTTCACTCTGTTTTCTCCTATAGGGATAAATGTATTTGGAACTCTAAATCAAACACGGTTTGTGCTAGCTTTTTGAAAGTTGACACAATAAAGCAGTTTCAAGTTCTATCTGTATGCTTTGTTTGCTGTTGTTGTAGCCCTAAGCAGAGACTGGCAAAAATCTCTTTTATGAAAAGGGATTGCCAAGCTTCTAAAAATCTACGAGTTGCCTGAAATCACAGCAAACATTTTTTTACCCAATCTTGATGATTCTTTCAGGTAATGATCAGTACACCAAAACCACTTGGCTCACCAAATTTCGTTCCTCTAGGTTAAACCGTTCGTTTGCAGTAACGGTTTTCATTTTTAGGTTTCACTCTGTTTTCTCCTATAGGGAGACATGTATTTGGAACTCTAAATCAAACACGGTTTGCGCTAGCTCTTTGAAACTTGACACAATAAAGCAGTTTCAAGTTCTATCTCTATGCTTTGTTTGCTGTTGATGTAGCCCTAAGCAGAGAGTGGCGAAAATCTCTTTCATGGAAAGGGGTTGCCAAGCTACCAAAAAACTACGAGTTGCATTAAATCTCAGCAAACATTTTTTAAACCAATCTTGATGATTCTTTCAGGTAATGATCAGTACACCAAAACCACTTGGCTCACCAAATTTCGTTCTTCTAGGTTAAACCGTTCGTTTGCAGTAACCGTTTTCATTTTTAGGTTTCACTCTGTTTTCTCCTATAGGGATACATGTATTTGGAACTCTAAATCAAACACGGTTTGTGCTAGCTCTTTGAAACTTGACACAATAAAGCAGTTTCAAGTTCTATCTCTATGCTTTGTTTGCTGTTGATGTAGCCCTAAGCAGAGACTGGCGAAAATCACTTTCATGGAAAGGGGTTGCCAAGCTTCCAAAAAACTACGAGTTGCCTGAAATATCAGCAAACATTTTTTCACCCAATCTTGATGATTCTTTCAGGTAATGATCAGTTCAACAAAACCACTTGGCTCACCAAATTTCTTTCTTCTAGGTTAAACCGTTCGATTACAGTAACTGTTTTTATTTTTAGGTTTCACTCTCTTTTCTCCTATAGGGATACATGTATTTGGAACTCGAAATCAAACACGGTTTGTGCTAGCTCTTTAAAAGTTGACACAGTAAAGCAGTTTCAAGTTCTACTTCTATGATTTGTTTGCTGTTGATGTAGCCCTACGCAGAGAATGGCGAAAATTTCTTTCATGGAAAAGGGTTGACAAGCTTCCAAAAAACTACGAGGTGCCTGAAATCTCAGAGAATATTTTTTCACCCAATCTTTATGATTCTTTCAGGTAATGATCAGTACACCAAAACCACTTGGCTCACCAAATTTCGTTCTTCTTGATTAAACCGTTCGTATGCACTAACCGATTTCATTTTTAGGTTTCACTCTGTTTTCTCCTATAGGGATACATGTATTTGGAACTCTAAATCAAACACGGTTTGTGCTAGCTCTTTGAAACTTGACACAATAAAGCAGTTTCAAGTTGTATCTCTATGCTTTGTTTGCTGTTGATGTAGCCCTAAGGAGAGACTGGCGAAACTCACTTTCAAGGAAAGGGGTTTCCAAGCTTCCAAAAAACTACGAGTTCCCTGAAATGTCAGCAAACATTTTTATCACCAATCTTGATGATTTTTTCATGTAATGAACAGTACACCAAAACCACTTGGCTCAACAAATTTCGTTCTTCTAGTTTAAACAGTTCGTTTGCAGTAACCGTTTTCATTTTTAGGTTTCACTCTGTTTTCTCCTATAGGGATACATGTATTTGGAACTATAAATCAAACACGGTTTGTGCTAGCTGTATGAAACTTGACACAATAAAGCAGTTTCAAGTTCTATCTCTATGGTTTCTTTGCATTTGATGTAGCCCTAAGCAGAGACTGGCGAAAATTCCTTTCATCGAAAGGAGTTGCCAAGATTCAAAAACCTATGAGTTTCCTTAAATCTCAGCAAACATTTTTTTACCCAATTTTGATGATTCTTTCAGGTAATGATCAGTACACCAAAACAACTTGGCTCGCCAAATTTCGTTCTTCTAGGTTAAACCGTTCGTTTGCAGTAACCGTTTTCATTTTTAGGTTTCACTCTGTTTTCTCCTATAGAGATACATGTATTTGGAACTCTAAATCAAACACGGTTTCTGCTAGCTCTTTGAAACTTGACACAATAAAGCAGTTTCAAGTTCTATCTCTATGCGTTGTTTGCTGTTGATGTAGCCCTAAGCAGAGACTGGCGGAAATCACTTTCATGGAAAGGGGTTGCCAAGCTTCCGAAAAACTACGAGTTTCCTGAAATCTCAGCAAACATTTTTTCACCCATTCTTGATGATTCTTTCAGGTAATGATCAGTACACCAAAACCACTTGGCTAAGTAAATTTCGTTCTTCTAGGTTAAGCCGTTCGTTTGCAGTAACCGTTTTCATTTTTAGGTTTCACTCTGTTTTCTCCTATAGGGATACATGTATTTGGAACTCTAAATCGAACATGGTTTGTGCTAGCTCTTTGAAACTTGAAACAATAAAGCAGGTTCAAGTTCTATCTGTATGCTTTGTTTCTTTTTGATGTAGCCCTAAGCAGAGACTGGCAAAAATCACTTAAATGGAAAGGGGTTGCCAAGCTTCCAAAATACTACAAGTGGTCTGAAATATCAGCAAACATTTTTTTACCCAATCTTGATGATTTTTTCAGGTAATGATCAGTACACCAAAACCACTTGGCTCACCAAATTTCGTTCTTCTAGGTTAAACCATTCGATTGCAGTAACCGTTTTTATTTTTAGGTTTCACTCTCTTTTCTCCTATAGGGATACATGTATTTGGAACTCTAAATCAAACACGGTTTGTGCTAGCTCTTTGAACCTTGACACAATAAAGCAGTTTCTTGTTCTATCTCTATGGTTTGTTTGCTGTTGATGTAGCCCTAAGCAGAGACTGGCGAAAATCACTTTTATGGAAAGGGGTTGCCAAGCTTCCAAAAAACTACGAGTTGCCTGAAATCTCAGCAAACATTTTTTCTCCCAATCTTGATGATTCTTTTAGGAAATGATCAGTACACCAAAACCACTTGGCTCACAAAATTTCGTTCTTCTAGGTAAAACCGTTCGTTTGCAGTAACCGTTTACATTTTTAGGTTTCACTCTGTTTTCTCCTATAGGGATACATGTATTTGGAACTCTAATTCAAACACGGTTTGTGCTAGCTTTTTGAAACTTGACACAATAAAGCAGTTTCAAGTTCTTTCTCTATGCTTTGTTTGCTGTTGATGTAGCCCTAAGCAGAGAGTGGCGAATATCACTTTCATCGAAAGAGGTTGCCAAGCTTCCAAAAAACTACGAGTTTCCTGAAATCTCAGCAAACATTTTTTCACCCAATCTTGATGATTCTTTCAGGTAATGATGAGTACACCAAAACCACTTGGCTCACCAAATTTCGTTCTTCTAGGTTAAACCGTTCGTTTGCAGTAACCGTTTTCATTTTTAGGTTTCACTCTGTTTTCTCCTACAGGAATACATGTATTTGGAACTCTAAATCAAACACGGTTTGTGCTAGTTCTTTGAAACTTGACACAATAAAGCAGTTTCAAGTTCTATCTGTATGCTTTGTTTGCTGTTGATGTACCCCTAAGCAGAGACTGGCGCAATTCTCTTTCATCGAAAGGGGTTGCCAAGCTTCCAAAAAACTATGAGTTGCCTGAAATCTCAGCAAACATTTTTTCACCGAATCTTGATGATTCCTTCAGGTAATGATCAGTACACCAAACCCACTTGGCTCACCAAATTTCGTTCTTCTAGGTTAAACCGTTCGTTTGCAGTAACCGTTTTCATTTTTAGGTTTCACTCTGTTTTCTCCTATAGGGATACATGTATTTGGAAATCAAAAACAAACACGGTTTGTGCTAGCTCTTTGAAATTTGACACAATAAAGAAGTTTCAGATTCTATCTCTATGCTTTGTTTTCTGTTGATGTAGCCCTAAGCAGAGACTGGCGAATATCACTTTCATGGAAAGGGGTTGCCAAGCTTCCAAAAAACTATGAGTTGCCTGAAATCTCAGCAAACATTTTTTCACCCATTCTTGATGATTCTTTCAGGTAATGATCAGTACACCAAAACCACTTGACTCACCAAATTTCGTTCTTCTAGGTTAAACCGTTCGTTTGTAGTAACCGTTTTTATTTTTAGGTTTCACTCTGTTTCTCCTATAGGGATACATGTATTTGGAACTCTAAATCAAACACGGTTTGTGCTAGCTCTTTGAAACTTGACAAAATGAAGCAGTTTCAAGTTCTATTTCTATGATTTGTTTGCTGTTGATGTAACTCTAAGCAGAGACTGGCGAAAATTACTTTCATGGAAAGGGGTTGCCAAGCTTCCAAAAAACTACGAGGTGCCTGAAATATCAGAAAACATTTTTGCACCCATTCTTGATGATTCTGTCAGGTAATGATCAGTACACAAAAACCACTTGGCTCACCAAATTTCGTTCTTCTAGGTTAAACCTTTTGTTTGCAGTAACCGTTTTAATTTTTAGGTTTCACTCTGTTTTCTCCTATAGGGATACATGTATTTGGAACTCTAAATCAAACACGGTTTGGGCTAGCTTTTTGAAACTTGACACAATAAAGCAGTTTCAAGTTCTATCTCTATGGTTTGTTTGCTGTTGATGTAGCCCTCAGCAGAGACTGGCGGAAATCACTTTCATGGAAAGGGGTTGCCAAGCTTAGAAAAAACTACGAGTTGCCTGAAATCTCAGCAAACATTTTTTTCACCCAATCTTGATGATTCTTTCAGGTAATGATCAGTACACCAAAACAACTTGGCTCACCAAATTTCGTTTTTCTAGGTTAAACCGTTCGTTTGCAGTAACCGTTTTCATTTTTAGGTTTCACTCTGTTTTCTCCTATAGGGATACATGTATTTGGAACTCTAAATCAAACACGGTTTGGGCTAGCTCTTTGAAACTTGACACAATAAAGCAGTTTAAAGTTTTATTTCTATGGTTTGTTTGCTGTTGATGTAGCTCTAAGCAGAGACTTGCGAAAATTGCTTTCATGGAAAGGGGTTGCCAAGCTTCCAAAAAACTACGAGGTGCCTGAAATCTCAGCAAACATTTTTTCACCGATTCTTGATGATTCTTTCAGGTAATGATCAGTACACCAAAACCACTTCACTCACCAAATTTCGTTCTTCTAGGTTAAAACGTTTGTTTGTAGTAACCGTTTTTATTTTTAGGTTTCACTCTGTTTCTCCTATAGTAATACATGTATTTGGAACTCTAAATCAAACAAGGTTGTGCTAGCTCTTTGAAACTTGACAAAATGAAGCAGTGTCAAGTTCTATTTCTATGGTTTGTTTCCTGTTGATGTAACTTTAAGCAGAGACTGGCGAAAATTACTTTCATGGAAAGGGGTTGCCAAGCTTCCAAAAAACTACGAGGTGCCTGAAATCTCAGAAAACATTTTTGCACCAATTCTTGATGATTCTGTCAGGTAATGATCAGTACACAAAAACCACTTGGCTCACCAAATTTCGTTCTTCTAGGTTAAACCTTTTGTTTGCAGTAACCGTTTTTATTTTTAGGTTTCACTCTGTTTTCTCCTATAGGGATACATGTATTTGGAACTCTAAATCAAACACGGTTTGGGCTAGCTCTTTGAAACTTGACACAATAAAGCAGTTTCAAGTTCTATCTCTATGGTTTGTTTGCTGTTGATGTAGCCCTCAGCAGAGAATGGCGGTAATCACTTTCATGGAAAGGGGTTGCCAAGCTTCGAAAAAACTACGAGTTGCCTGAAATCTCAGCAAACATTTTTTTCACCCAATCTTGATGATTCTTTCAGGTAATGATTAGTACACCAAAACCACTTGACTCACCAAATTTCGTTCTTCTAGGTTAAAACGTTTGTTTGTAGTAACCGTTTTCATTTTTAGGTTCCACTCTGTTTCTCCTATAGGAATACATGTATTTGGAACTCTAAATCAAACAAGGTTGTGCTAGCTCTTTGAAACTTGACAAAATGAAGCAGTGTCAAGTTCTATTTCTATGATTTGTTTGCTGTTGATGTAACTTTAAGCAGAGACTGGCGAAAATTACTTTCATGGAAAGGGGTTGCCAAGCTTCCAAAAAAATACGAGGTGCCTGAAATCTCAGAAAACATTTTTGCACCCATTCTTGATGAATCTGTCAGGTAATGATCAGTACACAAAAACCATTAGGCTCACCAAATTTCGTTCTTCTAGGTTAAACCTTTCGTTTGCAGTAACCGTTTTCATTTTTAGGTTTCACTCTGTTTTCTCCTATAGGGATACATGTATTTGGAACTCTAAATCAAACACGGTTTGTGCTAGCTCTTTGAAAATTGACAAAATAAAGCAGTCTCAAGTTCTATCTGTATGGTTTGTTTGCTGTTGATGTAGCCCTAAGCAGAGACTGGCGCAAATCCCTTTCATTGAAAGGGGTAGCCAAGCTTCCAAAAAACTACGAGTTGCCTGAAATCTCAGCAAACATCTTTTCACCCAATCTGATGATTCTTTCAGGTAATGATCAGTACACAAAAACCACTTGGCTCACCAAATTTCGTTCTTCCAGGTGAAACCGTTCGTTTGCAGTAACCGTTTTCATTTTTAGGTTTCACTCTGTTATCTCCTATAGGGATACATGTATTTGGTTCTCTAAATCAAACATGGTTTTTGCTAGCTCTTTGAAACTTGACACAATAAAGCAGTTTCAAGTTCTATCTGTATGCTTTGTTTGCTGTTGATGTAGCCCTAAGCAGAGACTGGCGAAAATCACTTTCATGGAAGAAGGTTGCAAAGATTTCAAAAAACTACGAGTTTCCTGAAATCCCAGCAAACATTTTTTCACCCAATCTTGATTATTCTTTCAGGTAATGATCTGTACACCAAAACCACTTGGCTCACCAAATTTCGTTCTTCTAGGATAAACCGTTCGTTTGCAGTAACCGTTTTCATTTTTAGGTTTCATTCTGTTTTCTCCTAAAGGGATACATGTATTTGGAACTCTAAATCAAACACGGTTTGTGCTAGCTCTTTGAAACTTAACACAATAAAGCTGTTTCAAGTTCTATCTCTATGCTTTGTTTGCTGTTGATGTAGCCCTAAGCCGAGACTGGCGAAAATCCCTTTCATGGAAGAAGGTTGCAAAGATTTCAAAAAACTACGAGTTGCCTGAAATCTCAGAAAACATTTTTTTACCCAATCTTGATGATTCTTTCAGGTAATGATCAGTACACCAAAACCACTTGGCTCACCAAATTTCGTTCTTCTAGGATAAACCGTTCGTTTGCAGTAACCGTTTTCATTTTTAGGTTTCACTCTGTTTTCTCCTATAGGGATACATGTATTTGGAACTCTAAATCAAACACGGTTTGTGCTTCCTTTTTGAAACTTGACACAATAAAGCAGTTTCAAGTTCTATCTGTATGCTTTGTTTGCTGTTGATGTAGCCGTAAGCAGAGACTGGCGCAAATCTCTTTCATGGAAAGGAATTGCCAGGAGTTCAAAAAACTATAAGTTCCCTGAAATCTCAGCAAACACTTTTTCAACATATCTTGATGATTCTTTCAGGTAATGATCAGTACACCAAAACCACTTGGCTCACCAAATTTCCTTCTTCTAGGTTAAACCGTTCGTTTGCAGTAACCGTTTTCATTTTTAGGTTTCACTCTTTTTTCTCCTATAGGGATACATGTATTTGGAACTCTAAATCAAAAACGGTTTGCGCTAGCTCTTTGAATCTTGACACAATAAAGCAGTTTCAAGTTCTATCTGTATGCTTTGTTTGCTGTTAATGTAGCCCTAAGCAGAGATGGACGAAAATCACTTTAATGGAAAGGGGTTGCCAAGCTTCCAAAAAACTACGAGATGCCTGAAATCTCAGCAAACACTTTTTCACCCAGTCTGGATGATTCTTTCAGGTAATGATCAGTACACCAAAACCACTGGCTCACCAAATTTCATTCTCCAAGGTTAAACCGTTCGTTTGCAGTAACCGTTTTCAATTTTATGTTTCACTCTGTTTTCTCCTATAGGGATACATGTATTTGGAACTCTAAATCAAACACGGTTTGTGCTAGCTCTTTGAAATTTGACACAATAAAGCAGTTTCAAGTTCTATCTGTATGCTTTGTTTGCTGTTGATGTAGCCCTAAGAAGAGACTGGCAAAAATCACTTTCATGGAAAGGGTTGCCAAGTTTTCAAAAAACTAAGAGAAGCCTGAAATCTAAGCCAGCATTTTTTCACCCAGTCTTGATGATTCTTTCACGTAATGATCAGTACACCAAAACCACGTGTCTCACCAAATTTCGTTCTTCTAGGTTAAATTGTTCGTTTGCAGTAACCGTTTACATTTTTAGCTTTCACTCTTTTATCTCATACAGGGATACATGTATTTGGAACTCTAAATCAAACACGGTTTGGGCTAGCTTTTTGAAAATTGACACAATGAAGCAGTTTCAAGTTCTATCTGTATGCTTTGTTTGCTTTTGATGTAGCCCTAAGCAGAGACTGGCGATAATCACTATCATGGAAAGGAGTTGCCAAGCTTCCAAAAAACTACGAGTTGCCTGAAATCTCAGCAAAGATTTTTTCACCCAATCTTGATGATTCTTTCATGTAATGATCAGTACACCAAAACCACTTGGCTCACCAAATTTCGTTCTTCTATGTTAAACTGTTCGTTTGCAGTAACCGTTTTCATTTTTAGGTTTCACTCTGTTTTCTCCTATAGGGATACATGTATATGAAACTCTAAATCAAACATGGTTTGTGCTAGCTCTTTGAAACTTGACACAATAAAGCAGTTTCAAGTTCTATCGCTATGGTTTGTTTGCTGTTGATGTAGCCCTAAGCAGAGACTGGCGAAAATCACTTTCATGGAAAGGGTAGCCAAGCTTCCAAAAAACTACGAGTTGCCTGAAATCTCAGCAAACATTTTTTCACCATATCTTGATGATTCTTTCAAGTAATGATCAATACACCAAAACCACTTGGCTGACCAAATTTCGTTCTTCTAGGTTAAACCGTTCGATTGCAGTAACCGTTTTCATTTTTAGGTTTCACTCTGTTTTCTCCTATAGAGACACATATATTTGGAACTCTAAATCTAACACGGTTTGTGCTATCTCTTTGAAACTTGACACAATAAAGCAGTTTCAAGTTCTTTCTCTATGGTTCCTTTTTTTGTTGATTAGCCCTAAGCAGAGACTGGCGAAAATCACTTTCATGAAAACGGGTTGCCAAGCTTCCAAAAAACTACGAGTTGCCTGAAACATCAGCAAACATTTTTTCACCCAATCTTGATGATTCTTTCAGGTAATGATCAGTACACCAAAAACACTTGGCTCACCAAATTTGGTTCTTCTAGGTTAAACCGTTCGTTTGCAGTAACCGTTTTCATTTTTAGGTTTCACTCTGTTTTCTCCTATAGGGATACATGTATTTGAAACTCTAAATCAAACACGGTTTGTGCTAGCTCTTTGAAACTTGACACAATAAAGCAGTTTCATGTTCTATCTGTAGGCTTTGTTTGCTGTTGATGTAGCTTTAAGCAGAGACTGGCGAAAATCACTTTCATGGAAAGGGGTTGCCAAGCTTCCAAAAAACTACGAGTTTCCTGAAATCCCAGCAAACATTTTTTTCACCCAATCTTGATGATTCTTTCAGGTAATGATCACTACACCAAAACCACTTGGCTCACCAAAATTCGTTCTTCTAGGTTAAACCGTTCGTTAGAGTAACCGTTTTCATTTTCAGGTTTCACTCTGTTTTCTCCTATAGGGATACATGTATTTGGAACTCTAAATCAAACACGGTTTTTGCTAGCTCTTTGAAATTCGACACAATAAAGCAGTTTCAAGTTCTCTCTCTATGCTTTGTTTGCTGTTGATGTAGCCCTAAGCAGAGACTGGCGAAAATCACTTTCATAAAAAGGGGTTGCAAAGCTTCCAAAAAACTACGAGTTGCCTGAATTCTCAGCAAACATTTTTTCACCCAATCTTGATGATTCTTTCAGGAAATGATCAGTACACCAAAACAACTTGGCTCACCAAATTTTGTTCTTCTAGGTTAAACCGTTCGTTTGCAGTAACCGTCTTCATTTTTAGGTTTCACTCTGTGTTCTCCTGTAGGGATACATGTATTTGGAACTCTAAATCAAACACGGTTTGTGCTAGCTCTTTGAAACTTGACACAATAAAGCAGTTTCAAGTTTTATCTCTATGCTTTGTTTGCTGTTGATGTAGGCCTAAGCAGAGACTGGCGAAAATCCCTTTCATGGAAAGGAATTTCCAGACTTTCAAAAAACTACGAGTTGCCTGACATCACAGCAAACACTTTTTCACCATATCTTGATGATTCTTTCAGAAAATGATCAGTACACCAAAACAACTTGGCTCACCAAATTTCCTTCTTCTAGGTTAAACCGTTCGTTTGCAGTAACCATTTCCATTTTTAGGTTTCACTCTGTTTTCTCCTATAAGGATACATGTATTTGGAACTCTAAATCAAACACGGTTTGTGCTAGCTCTTTGAAAATTGACACAATAAAGCAGTTTCAAGTTCTATCTCTATGCTTTGTTTGCTGTTTATGTAGCCCTAAGCAGAGAGTGGCGCAAATCCCTTTCATGGGAAAAGGTTGCCAAGCTTCCAAAAAACTACGAGTTGCCTGAAATCTCAGCAAACATTTTCTCACCATATCTTGATGATTCTTTCAGGTAATTATCAGTACACCAAAACCACTTGGCTCACCAAATTTCGTTCTTCTAGGTTAAACCGTTCAACTGCAGTAACCGTTTTCATTTTTAGGTTTCACTCTGTTTTCTCCTATAGGGATAAATGTATTTGGAACTCTAAATCAAACACGGTTTGTGCTAGCTCTTTGAAACTTGACACAATAAAGCAGTTTCAAGTTCTCTCTGTATGCTTTGTTTGCTGTTGATGTAGCCCTAAGCAGAGACTTGCACAATCTCTTCATGGAAAGGGGTTGCCAAGCTTCCAAAAAACTACGAGTTGCCTGAAATCTGAGCAAACATTTTTTCACCCAATTTCGATGATTCTTTCAGGTAATGATCAGTACACAAAAACCACCTGGCTCACCAAATTTCGTTCTTCAAGGTTAAACCGTTCGTTTGCAGTAACCGTTTTCATTTTTAGGTTTCACTCTGTTTTCTCCTATAGGGATACATGTATTTGGAACTCTAAATCAAACACGGTTTGTGCTAGCTCTTTCAAACCCGACACAATAAAGCAGTTTCAAGTTCTATTTCTATGGTTTGTTTGCTGTTGATGTAATTCTAAGCAGAGACTGGCAAAAATCACTTTCATGGAAAGGGGTTGCCAAGCTTCCAAAAAACTACGAGTTGCCTAAAATCTCAGCAAACATTTTTTCACCCAATCTTGATGATTCTTTCAGGTAATGATCAGTACACAAAAACCACTTGGCTCACCAAATGTCGTTCTTCTAGGTTAAACCATTCGTTTGAAGTAAACGTTTTCATCTTTACGTTTCACTCTGTTTTCTCCTATACGGATACATGTATTTGGAACTCTAAATCAAACACGGTTCGTGCTAGCTCTTTGAAAATTGACACAATAAAGCAGTTTCAAGTTCTATCTGTATGCTTTTTTTGCTGTTGATGTAGCCCTAAGCAGAAACTGGAGAAAATCACTTTTATGGAAAGGAATTGCCAAGCTACCAAAAAACTATGAGTTGCCTGAAATCTCAGCAAACATTTTTTCACCCAATCTTGATGATTCTTTCAGGTAATGATCAGTACACCAAAACCACTTGGCTAACCAAATTTCGTTCTTCTAGGTTAAATCGTTCGTTAGTAGTAACCGTTTTCATTTTTAGGTTTCACTCTATTTTCTCCTGTAGGGATACATGTATTTGGAACTCTAAATCAAACACGGTTTGTGCTAGCTCTTTCAAACTTGACACAATAAAGCAGTTTCAAGTTCTATCTCTATGTTTGTTTGCTGTTGATGTAGGCCTAAGCAGAGACTGGCGCAAATCCCTTTCATGGAAAGGAATTGCCAGACTTCCAAAAAACTAAAAGTTGCCTGACATCACAGCAAACACTTTTTTACCATATCTTGATGATTCTTTCAGGTAATGATCAGTACACCAAAACCACTTGGCTCACCGAATTTCCTTCTTCTAGGTTAAACCGTTCTTTTGCAGTAACTTTTGTCATTTTTTGGTTTCACTCTGTTTTCTCATATAGGGATACATGTATTTGGAACTCTAAATCAAACAAGGTTTGAGCTAGCTCTTTGAAAATTGACACAATAAAGCAGTTTCAAGTTCTATCTCTTTGCTTTGTTTGCTGTTGATGTAGCCCTAAGCAGAGACTGGCATAAATCCCTTTCATGGAAAGGGGTTGCCAAGCTTCCAAAAAACTACGAGTTGCCTAAAATCTCAGCAAACATTTTTTCACCATATCTTGATGATTCTTTCAGGTAATTATCAGTACACCAAAACTACTTGGCTCAGCAAATTTCGTTCATCTAGGTTAAACCGTTCGTTTACAGTAACCGCTTTCAATTTTAGGTTTCACTCTGTTTTCTCCTATAGAAATACATGTATTTGGAACTCTAAATAAAACACGGTTTGTGCTAGCTCTTTGAAACTTGACACAATAAAGCAGTTTCAAGATCTATCTCTATGGTTTGTTTGCTGTTTATGTACCCCAAGCAGACACTGGCGAAAATCACTTTCATGGAAAGGGGTTGCCAAGATTCCAAAAAACTACGAGTTTCCTGAAATCTCAGCAAACAATTTTTTACCCAATCTTGATGATTTCTCAGGTAATGTACAATACACCAAAATCACTTGGTTCACCAAATTTTGTTCTTCTACGTTAAACCGTTTTTTTGCAGTAACCGTTTTCATTTTTAGGTTTCACTCTGTTTTCTCCTATAGGGATACATGTATTTGGAACTCTAAATCAAACACGGTTTGTGCTAGCTCTTTGAAACTTGACACAATAAAGCAGTTTCAAGTTCTATCTCTATGCTTTGTTTGCTGTTTATGTAGCCCTAAGCAGAGACTGGCGAAAATCACTTTTATGAAAAGGGGTTGCCAAGCTTCCAAAAAACTCCGAGTTTCCTGAAATCTCAGCAAACATTTTTTCACCCAATCTTGATAATTTTTTCAGGTAATGATCAGTACACCAAAACCACTTGGCTCACCAAATTTCGTTCTACTAGGTTAAACCGTTCCTTTGCAGTAACCGTTTTCATTTTTAGGTTTCACTCTGTTTTCTCCTATATGGATACATGTATTTGGAACTCTAAATCAAACACGGTTTTTGCTAGCTCTTTTAAACTTGACACAATATAGCAGTTTCAAGTTCTATCTCTATGGTTTGTTTGCTGTTGATGTAGCCCTAAGCAGATACTAGCGAAAATCACTTTCATGGAAAGCGGTTGCCAAGATTCCAAAAAACTACGAGTTACCTGAAATCTCAGAAAACATTATTTCACCCAATCTTGATGATATCTCAGGTAATTATCAGTACACCAAAACCACTTGGCTCACCAAATTTTTTTTTACTAGGTTAAACCGTTCGTTTGCAGTAACCGTTTTCATTTTTCGGTTTCACTGTGTTTTCTCCTACAGAAATACATGTATTTGGACCTCTAAATAAAACACGGTTTGTGCTAGCTCTTTGAAACTTGACACAATAAAGCAGTTTCAACTTCTATCTCTATGGTTTGTTTGCTGTTGATGTAGCCCTAAGCAGAGACTGGCGAAAATCACTTTCTTGGAAAGGGGTTGCCAAGATTCCAAAAAACTACGAGTTGCATGAAATCTCAGCAAACATTTTTTCACCCAATCTTGATGATTCTTTCAGGTAATTATCAGTACACCAAAACCCCTTGGCTCACCAAATTTTGGTTTTCTAGGTTAAACCTTTCGTTTGAAGTAACCGTTTTCATATTTAGGTTTCACACTGTTTTCTCCTATAGGGATACATGTATTTGGAACTCTAAATCAAACACGATTTGTGCTAGCTCTTTGAAACTTGACACAATAAAGAAGTTTCAAGTTCTATCTCTATGGTTAGTTTGCTGTTGATGTAGCCCTAAGCAGTGACTGGCGAAAATCACTTTTAAGAAAGGGGTTGCAAAGCTTCCAAAAAACTACGAGTTTCCTGAAATCTCAGCAAACATTTTTTTACCCAATCTTGTTGATTCTTTCAGGTAATGATCAGTACACCAAAACCACTTGGCTCACCAAATTTCGTTCTTCCAGGTTAAACCGTTCGATTGCAGTAACCGTTTTCATTTTTAGGTTTTACTCTGTTTTCTCCTAAATGGATACATGTATTTGGAACTCTAAATCAAACACGGTTTGTGCTAGCTCTTTGAAACTTGACACAATAAAGCAGTTTCAAATTCTATCTCTATGCTTTGTTTGCTGTTGATGTAACCCTAAGCAGAGACTGGCGAAAATCACTTTCATGGAAAGGGGTTGCCAAGCTTCCAAAAAACTACGAGTTGCCTGAAATCTCAGCAAATATTTTTTCACCCAATCTAGATGATTCTTTCAGGTAATGATCAGTACACCAAAACCACTTGCCTCACCAAATTTCGTTCTTGTAGGTTAAAACATTTGTTTGCAGTAACCTTTTTCATTTTTAGGTTTCAATATGTTTTCTCCTATAGGGATACATGTATTTGGAACTCTAAATCTAACACGGTTTGTGCTAGCTCTATGAAAATTGACACAATGAAGCAGTTTCAAGTTCTATCTGTATGCTTTGTTTGCTGTTGATGTAGCCCTAAGCAGAGAATTGCGCAAATCCCTTCATGGAAAGGGGTTGCAAAACTTTTAAAAAACTACAAGTTGCCTGAAATCTCAGCAAACATTTTTTCACCCAATCTTGATGATTCTTTCAGGTAATGGTCAGTACACCAAAACCACTTGGCTCACCAAATTTCGTTCTTCTAGTTTAAACCGTTCGTTTGCAGTAACCGTTTTCATTTTTAGGTTTCACTCTGTTTTCTCCTATAGGGATACATGTATTTGGAACACTAAATCAAACACGGTTTGTGCTAGCTCTTTGAAACTTTACACAATAAAGCAATTTCAAGTTCTATTTCTATGGTTTGTTTGCTTTTGATGTAGCCCTAAGCAGAGACTGGCGAAAATCACTTTCATGGAAAGGGGTGGCCAAGCTTCCAAAAAACTACGAGTTTCCTGAAATTTCAGCAAACATTTTTTCACCCAATCTTGATGATTCTTTCAGGTAATGATCAGTAAACGAAAACCACTTGGCTCACCAAATTTCGTTCTTCTAGGGTAAACCGTTCGATTGCAGTAACCGTTTTCATTTTTAGGTTTCACTCTGTTTTCTCCTATAGGGATACATGTATTTGGAACTCTTAATCAAACACGGTTTGTGCTAGCTCGTTGAAACTTGACACAATAAAGCAGTTTCAAGTTCTATCTCTATGCTTTGTTTGCTGTTGATGTAGCCCTAAGAAGTGACTGGCGAAAATCACTTTCATGGAAAGGGGTTGCCAAGCTTCCAAATAACTACGAGTTGCCTGAAATCTCAGCAAACATTTTTTCACCAAATTTTCATGATTCTTTCAGGAAATGATCAGTACAACAAAACCAATTGGCTCACCAAATTTCGTTCTTCTAGGTTAAACCGTTCGTTTGCAGTAACCGTTTTCATTTTTAGGTTTCACTCTGTTTTCTCCTATAGGGATACATGTATTTGGATCTCTAAATCAAACACGGTTTGTGCTAGCTTTTTGAAACTTGACACAATAAAGCAGTTTCAAGTTCTCTCTCTGCGGTTTGTTTGCTGTTGATGTAGCCCTAGGCAGAGACTGGCGAAAATCACTTTCATGGAAAGGGGTTGCCAAGCTTCCAAAAAACTACGAGTTGCCTGAAATCTCAGCAAACATTTTTTCACCCAATCTTGATGATTCTTTCAGGTAATGATCAGTACACCAAAACCACTTGGCTCACCAAATTTCGTTCTTCTAGGTTAAACCGTTCGTTTGCAGTAACCATTTTTATTTTTAGGTTTCACTCTGTTTTCTCCTATAGGGATACATGTTTTTGGAACTCTAAATCAAACATGGTTTGTGCTAGCTCTTTGAAACTTGACACAATAAAGCAGTTTCAAGTTATATCTGTATGCTTTGTTTGCTGTTGATGTAGCCATAAGCAGAGTCTGACGATAATCACTTTCATGGAAAGGTGTTGCCAAGCTTCCAAAAAACTATGAGTTGCCTGAAATCTCAGCAAACATTTTTACACCCAATCTTGATGATTCTTTCAGGTAATGATCAGTACACCAAAACAACTTGGCTCTCCAAATTTCGTTCTTCTAGGTTAAACCATTCGATTGCAGTAACCATTTTCATTTTTCAGTTTCACTCTGTTTTCTCCTATATGGATACATGTATTTCGAACTCTAAATCAAACACAGTTTGTGATAGCTCTTTGAAACTTGACACAATAAAGCAGTTTCAAGTTCTATATCTATGCTTTGTTTGCTGTTGATGTAGCCCTAAGCAGAGACTGGCGAAAATCACTTTCATGGAAAGGGGTTTCCAGGATTCCAAAAAACTACGAGTTGCCTGAAATCTTAGCAAACATTTTTTCACCCAATCTTGATGATTCTTTCAAGTAATGATCAGTACACAAAAAGTACTTGGCTCACCAAATTTCGTTCTTCTAGGTTAGACCCTTCGTTTGCAGTAACCGTTTTCATTTTTAGGTTTCACTCTGTTTACTCCTATAGGGATACATGTATTTGGAACTCTAAATCAAACACGGTTTGTACTAGCTCTTTGAAACTTGACACAATAAAGCAGTTTCAACTTCTATCTCTATGGTTTGTTTGCTGTTGATGTAGCCCTAAGAAGAGGCTTGCGAAAATCACTTTCATGGAAAGGGGTTGCCAAGCTTCCAAAAAACTACGAGTTGCCTGAAATCTCAGCAAACATTTTTTCACCCAATCTTGATGATTCTTTCAGGTAATGATCAGTACACCAAAACCACTCGGCTCACCAAATTTTGTTTTTCTAGGTTAAGCCTTTCGTTTGCAGTAACCATTTTCATTTTTAGGTTTTACTCTGTTTTCTCCTATAAGGATACATGTATTTGGAACTCTAAATCAAAGAAGGTTTGTGCTAGTTCTTTGAAACTTGACACAATAAAGCAGTTTCAAGTTCTATCTCTATGGTTTGTTTGCTGTTAATGTAGCCCTAATCAGAGGCTTGTGAAAATCACTTTCATGGAAAGGGGTTTCCAAGGTTCCAAAAAACTACGAGTTTTCTAAAATCTCAGCAAACATTTTTTCACCCAATCTTGATGATATCTCAGGTAATGATCAGTACACCAAAACCACTTGGCTCACCAAATTTCGTTCTTCTAGGTTAAACCGTTCGTTTGCAGTAACCGTTTTCATTTTTCGGTTTCACTTTGTTTTCTCCTATAGAAATACATGTATTTGGAACTCTAAATCAAACACGGTTTGTGCTAGCTCTTTGAAACTTGACACAATAAAGCAGTTTCAAGTTCTATCTGTATGCTATGTTTGCTTTCGATGTAGCCCTAAGCAGTGACTGGCGAAAATCACTTTCATCGAAAGGGGTTGCCAAGCTTCCAAAAAACTACGAGTTGTCTGAAATCTCAGCAAACATTTTTTCACCCAATCTTGATGATTTCTCAGGTATTGATCAGTACACCAAAACCACTTGGCTCACCAAATTTCGTTCTTCAAGGTTAAACCGTTCGTTTTCAGTAACCGTTTTCATTTTTAGGTTTCACTTTGTTTTCTCCTATAGGGATACATGTATTTGGAACTCTAAATCAAACACGGTTTGTGCTAGCTCTTTGAAACTTTACACAATAAAGCAGTTTCAAGTTCTATCTCTATGCTTTGTTTGCTGTTGATGTAGCCCTAAGCAGTGACTGGCGAAAATCACTTTCATGGAAAGGGGTTGCCAAGCTTCCAAAAAACTCCGAGTTTCCTGAAATCGCAGCAAACACTTTTTCACCAAGTCTTGATGATTCTTTCAGGTAATGATCAGTACACCAAAACCACTTGGCTTACCCAATTTCATTATTCTAGGTTAAACCGTTCGATTGCAGTAACCGTTTTCATTTTTAGGTTTCACTCTGTTTTCTCCTATATGCATACATGTATTTGAAACTCTTAATCAAACACGGTTTGTGCTAGCTCTTTGAAACTTGACACAATAAAGAAGTTTCAAGTTCTATCTGTATGCTTTGTTTGCTGTTGATGTAGCCCTAAGCAGAGACTGGCGAAAATCACTTTCATGGAAAGGGGTTGCCAAGCTTCCAAAAAACTATGAGTTGCCTGAAATCTCAGTAAACAATTTTTCACCCAATCTTGATAATTCTTTCAGGTAATGATCAGTACACCAAAACAACTTGGCTCTTTAAATTTCGTTCTTCTAGGTAAAACCATTCGATTGCAGTAACCAATTTCATTTTTCAGTTTCACTCTGTTTTCTCCTATATGGATACATGTATTTCGAACTCTAAATCAAACACAGTTTGTGATAGCTCTTTGAAACTTGACACAATAAAGCAGTTTCAAGTTCTATATCTATGCTTTGTTTGCTGTTGATGTAGCCCTAAGCAGAGACTGGCGAAAATCACTTTCATGGAAAGGGGTTTCCAGGATTCCAAAAAAACTACGAGTTGCCTGAAATCTTAGCAAACATTTTTTCACCCAATCTTGATGATTCTTTCAGGTAATGATCAGTACACAAAAAGTACTTGGCTCACCAAATTTCGTTCTTCTAGGTTAGACTCTTCGTTTGCAGTAACCGTTTTCATTTTTAGGTTTCACTCTGTTTTCTCCTATAGGGATACATGTATTTGGAACTCTAAATCAAACACGGTTTGCGCTAGCTCTTTGAAACTTGACACAATAAAGCAGTTTCAAGTTCTATCTCTATGGTTTGTTTGCTGTTGATGTAGCCCTAAGCAGCGGCTTGCGAAAATCACTTTCATGGAAAGGGGTTGCCAAGCTTCCAAAAAACTACGAGTTGCCTGAAATCTCAGCAAACATTTTTTCACCCAATCTTGATGATTCTTTCAGGTAATGATCAGTACACCAAAACCACTCGGCTCACCAAATTTTGTTTTTCTAGGTTAAACCGTTCGTTTGCAGTAACCGTTTTCATTTTTAGGTTTTACTCTGTTTTCTCCTATAAGGATACATGTATTTGGAACTCTAAATCAAACAAGGTTTGTGCTAGTTCTTTGAAACTTGACACAATAAAGCAGTTTCAAGTTCTCTCTCTATGGTTTGTTTGCTGTTAATGTTGCCCTAAGCAGAGGCTTGTGAAAATCACTTTCATGGAAAGGGGTTGCCAAGGTTCCAAAAAACTACGAGTTTCCTAAAATCTCAGCAAACATTTTTTCACCCAATCTTGATGATATCTCAGGTAATGATCAGTACACCAAAACCACTTGGCTCACCAAATTTCGTTCTTCTAGGTTAAACCGTTCGTTTGCAGTAACCGTTTTCATTTTTCGGTTTCACTTTGTTTTCTCCTATAGAAATACATGTATTTGGAACTCTAAATCAAACACGGTTTGTGCTAGCTCTTTGAAACTTGACACAATAAAGCAGTTTCAAGTTCTATCTCTATGGTTTCATTGCTGTTTATGTAGCCCTAAGCAGACACTGGCGAAAATCACTTTCATGGAAAGGGGTTGCCAAGCTTCCAAAAAACTACGAGTTGTCTGAAATCTCAGCAAACAATTTTTCACCCAATCTTGATGTTTTCTCAGGTAATGTACAATACACCAAAATCACTTGGCTCACCAAATTTTGTTCTTCTAGGTTAAACCGTTTTTTTGCAGTAACCGTTTTCATTTTTAGGTTTCACTCTGTTTTCTCCTTTAGGGATACATGTATTTGGAACTCTAAATCAAACACGGTTTGTGCTAGATCTTTGAAACTTGACACAATAAAGTAGTTTCAAGTTATATCTCTATGCTTTGTTTGCTGTTACTGTAACCCTAAGCAGAGACTGGCGAAAAATACTTTCATGGAAAAAGGTTGCCAAGCTTCCAAAAAACTACGAGTTTTCTGACATCACAGCAAACATTTTTTCACCCAATCTTGATGATTCTTTCAGGTAATGATCAGTACACCAAAACCACTTGGCTCACCAAATTTCGTTCTTCTAGGTTAAACTATTCGTTTGCAGTAACCGTTTTCATTTTTAGGTTTCACTGTTTTCTCCTATAGGGATACATGTATTTGGAACTCTAAATCAAACATGGTTTGTGCTAGCTCTTTGAAACTTGACACAATAAAGCAGTTTCAAGTTCTATCTCTATGCTTTGTTTGCTGTTGATGTAGCCCTAAGCAGAGTCTGGCGAAAATCACTTTTATGAAAAGGGGTTGCCAAGCTTCCAAAAAACTCCGAGTTTCCTGAAATCTCAGCAAACATTTTTTCACCCAATCTTGATAATTTTTTCAGGTAATGATCAGTACACCAAAACCACTTGGCTCACCAAATTTCGTTCTTCTAGGTTAAACCGTTCGATTGCAGTAACCGTTTTCATTTTTAGGTTTCACTCTGTTTTCTCCTATAGGGATACATGTATTTGGAACTCTAAATCAAACACGGTTTTTGCTAGCTCTTTGAAACTTGACACAATAAAGCAGTTTCAAGTTCTATCTCTATGGTTTGTTTGCTGTTGATGTAGCCCTAAGCAGATATTAGCGAAAATCACTTTCATGGAAAGGGGTTGCCAAGATTCCAAAAAACTACGAGTTACCGGAAATCTCAGAAAACATTATTTCACCCAATCTTGATGATATCTCAGGTAATTATCAGTACACCAAAACCACTTGACTCACCAAATTTTGGTTTTCTAGGTTAAACCTTTCGTTTGAAGTAACCGTTTTCATATTTAGGTTTCACTCTGTTTTCTCCTATAGGGATACATGTATTTGGAACTCTAAATCAAACACGGTTTGTGCTAGCTCTTTGAAACTTGACACAATAAAGCAGTTTCAAGTTCTATCTGTATGCTTTGTTTGCTGTTGATGTAGCCCTAAGCAGAGAATTGCGCAAATCCCTTCATGGAAAGGGGTTGCAAAACTTTTAAAAGACTACAAGTTGCCTGAAATCTCAGGAAACATTTTTTCACCCAATCTTGATGATTCTTTCAGGTAATGATCAGTAAACGAAAACCACTTGGCTCACCAAATTTCGTTCTTATAGGTTAAACCGTTCGTTTTCAGTAACCGTTTTCATTTTTAGGTTTCACTCTGTTTTCTCCTATAGGGATACATGTATTTGGAACTCT
The DNA here is from genome assembly GCF_052094955.1 of Ictidomys tridecemlineatus. NCBI lineage: Eukaryota > Metazoa > Chordata > Mammalia > Rodentia > Sciuridae > Ictidomys > Ictidomys tridecemlineatus. The sequence goes on from NW_027522622.1 coordinate 51,378, forward strand.
AAATCAAACACGGTTTGTGCTAGCTCTTTGAAACTTGACACAAAAAAGCAGTTTCAAGTTCTATCTCTATGCTTTGTTTGCTGTTGATGTAGCCCTAAGCAGAGACTGGCGAAAATCACTTTCATGGAAAGGGCTTGCCAAGCTTCCAAAAAACTACGAGTTGCCTGAAATTCAAGCAAACATTTTTTCACCCAAACTTGATGATTCTTTCAGGTAATGATCAGTACAGGAAAACCACGTGGCTCACCAAATTTTGTTCTTCTAGGTTAAACCGTTCGTTTGCAGTAACCGTTTTCATTTTTAGGTTTCACTCTGTTTTCCCCTATAGGGATACATGTATTTGGAACTCTAAATCAAACACGGTTTGTGCTAGCTCTTTGAAACTTGACACAATAAAGCAGTTTCAAGTTCTATCTCTATGATTTGTTTGCTGTTGATGTGGCCCTAAGCAGAGACTGGCGAAAATCACTTTCATGGAAAGGGGTTGCCAAGCTTCCAAAAAACTACGAGTTGCCTGAAATCTCAGCAAACATTTTTTCACCCAATCTTGATGATTCTTTCAGGTAATGATCAGTACACCAAAACCACTTGGCTCACCAAATTTCGTTCATCTAGGTTAAACCGTTCGTTTGCAGTAACCGTTCTCATTTTCAGGTTTCTCTCTGTTTTCTCCTATAGGGATACATGTATTTGGAACTCTAAATTAAACAAGGTTATTGCTAGCTCTTTGAAACTTGACACGATAAAGTAGTTTCAAGTTCTATCTGTATGCTTTGTTTGCTGTTGATGTAGCCCCAAGCAGAGACTGGCGAAAATCACTTTCATGGAAAGGGGTTGCCAACCTTCCAAAAAACCACGAGTTGCCTGAAATCTCAGCAAATATTTTTTCACCCAATCTTGATGATTCTTTCAGGTAATGATCAGTACACCAAAACGACTTGGCTCACCAAATTTCGTTCTTCTAGGTTAAACTGTTCGTTTGCAGTAACCGTTTTCATTTTTAGGTTTCACTCTGTTTCCTCCTATCTGGATACATGTATTTGGAACTCTAAATCAAACACGGTATGTGCTAGCTCTTTGAAACTTGACACAATAAAGCAGTTTCAAGTTCTATCTTTATGCTTTGTTTGTTCTTGATGTAGCCCTAAGCAGAGAGTGGCGAAAATCACTTTCATAGAAAGGGGTTGCCAAGTTTCATAAAAACTATGAGTTGCCTGAAATCTCAGCAAACATTTTTTCACCCAATCTTGATGATTCTTTCACGTAATGATCAGTACACCAAAACCACTTGGCTAACCAAATTTCGTTCTTCTAGATTAAACCGTTCATTTGCATTAACCGTTTTCATTTTTACGTTTCACTCTGTTTTCTCCTATAGGTATACATGTGTTTGGATCTCTAAATCAAACACGGTTTGTGCTAGCTTTTTGAAACTTGACACAATAAAGCAGTTTCAAGTTCTCTCTCTATGCTTTGTTTGCTGTTGATGTAGCCCTAAGCAGAGACTGGCGAAAATGACTTTCATGGAAAGGGGTTGTCAAGCTTCCAAAAAACTATGAGTTGCAAAATCTCAGAAAACATTTTTTCACCCAATTTTGATGATTGTTTCAGGTAATGATCAGTACACCAAAACAACTTGGCTCACCAAATTTCGTTCTTCTAGGTTAAACCGTTCGATTGCAATAACCGTTTTCATTTTTAGGTTTCACTTTGTTTTCTCCTATAGGGATACATGTATTTGGAACTCTAAATTAAACACAGTTTGTGCTAGCTCTTTGAAACTTGACACAATAAAGAAGTTTAAAGTTCTATCTCTATGCTTTGTATGCTGTTGATGTAGCCCTAAGCAGAGACTGGCGAAAATCACTTTCATATAAAGGGGTTGCCAAGCTTCCAAAAAACTACGAGTTGCCTTAAATCTCAGCAAACATTTTTTCACCCAATCTTGATGATTTTTTCAGGTAATGAACAGTACACCAAAACCACTTGGCTCACGAAATTTCGTTCTTCTAGGTTAAACAGTTCGATTGCAGTAACCGTTTTCATTTTTAGGTTTCACTCTGTTTTCTCCTATAGGGATACATGTATTTAAAACTCTAAATCAAACACGGTTTGTGCTAGCTCTTTGAAACTTGACACAATAAAGCAGTTTCAAGTTTTATCTCTATGGTTTGTTTACTGTTGATGTAGTCCTAAGAAGAGACTGGCGAAAATGACTTTCATGGAAAGGGGTTGCCAAGCTTCCAAAGAACTACTGATTGCCTGAAGTCTCAGCAAACATTTTTTCACCCAATCTTGATGATTCTTTCAGGTAATGATCAGTACACAAAAACCACTTGGCTCACCAAATTTTGTTCTTCTAGGTTAAACCATTCGTTTGCACTAACCGTTTCTATTTTTAGATTTCACTCTGTTTTCTCCTATAAGGATACATGTATTTGGAACTCTAAATCAAACACGGTTTGTGCTAGCTCTTTGAAACTTGACACAATAAAGCAGTTTCAAGTTCTATCTCTATGCTTTGTTTTCTGTTGATGTAGCCCTAAGCAGAGACTGGCGAAAATCACTTTCATGAAAAGGGGTTGCCAAGCTTCCAAAAAACTATGAGTTGCCTTAAATCCCAGCAAACATTTTTTCACCCAATCTTGATGATCTTTCAAGTAATGATCAGTACACCAAAACCACTTGGCTCATTAAATTTCGTTCTTCTAGGTTCAACCGTTCGTTTACAGTAACCATTTTCATTTTTAGGTTTCACTCTGTTTTCTCCTATAGGGATACATGTATTTGGAACTCTAAAAAAAACACGGTTTGTGCTAGCTCTTTGAAACTTGACACAATAAAGCAGTTTTAAGTTCTATCTCTATGCTTTGTTTGCTGTTGATGTAGCCCTAAGCAGAGACTGGCGAAAATCACTTTCATGGAAAGCGGTTGCCAAGCTTCCAAAAAATTACGAGTTGCCTGAAATCTCAGCAAACATTTTTTCACCCAATCTTGATGATTTTTTCAGGTAATGATCAGTACACCAAAACCACTAGGCTCACCAAATTTCGTTCTAGGTTAAACCGTTCGTTTGCAGTAACCGTTTTCATTTTTAGGTTTCACTCTGTTTTCTCCTATAGGGATACATGTATTTGGAACTCTAAATCAAACACGGTTTGTGCTAGCTCTTTGAAACTTGACACAATAAAGCAGTTTCAAGTTTTATCTCTATGCTTTCTTTGCTGTTGATGTAGCCCTAAGCAGAGACTGGCAAAAATCACTTTTATGGAAAGGGGTTGCCAAGCTTCCAAAAAACTATGAGTTGCCTGAAATCTCAGCAAACATTATTTCACCCAATCTTGATGATTCTTTCAGGTAATGATCAGTACACCAAAACCACTTGGCTCACCACATTTCGTTCTTCTAGGTTAAACCGTTCGTTTGCAGTAACCGTTTCTATTTTTAGGTTTCACTCTGTTTTCTCCTATAAGGATACATGTATTTGGAACTCTAAATCAAACACGGTTTGTGCTAGCTCTTTGAAACGTGACACAATAAAGCAGTTTCAAGTTCTATCTCTATGCATTGGTTGCTGTTGATGTAGCCCTAAGCAGAGACTGGCGAAAATCACTTTCATGGAAAGGGGTTGCCAAGCTTCCAAAAAACTACGAGTTGCCTGAAATCTCAGCAAACATTTTTTTATTCAATCTTGATGATTCTTTCAGGTAATGATCAGTACACCAAAACCACTTGGCTCACCAAATTTCGTTCTTCTAGGTTAAACCGTTCGTTTGCAGTAACCGTTTTCATTTTTAGGTTTCACTCTGTTTTCTCCTATAGGAATACATGTATTTGGAACACTAAATCAAACACGGTTTGTGCTAGCTCTTTGAAACTTGACACAATAAAGCAGTTTCAAGTTCTATCTCTATGCTTTGTTTGCTGTTGATGTAGCCCTAAGCAGAGACTGGCGAAAATCACTTTCATGGAAAGGGGTTGCCAAGCTTCCATAAAACTACGAGTTGTATGAAATCTCAGCAAACATTTTTTCACCCAATCTTGATGATTCTTTCAGGTAATGATCAGTACACCAAAACCACTAGGCTCTCCAAATTTCGTTCTAGGTTAAACCGTTCGTTTGCAGTAACCGTTTTCATTTTTAGGTTTCACTCTGTTTTCTCCTATAGGGATACATGTTTTTGGAACTCTAAATCAAACACGGTTTGTGCTAGCTCTTTGAAACATGACACAATAAAGCAGTTTCAAGTTTTATCTCTATGCTTTCTTTGCTGTTGATGTAGCCCTAAGCAGAGACGGGCAAAAATCACTTTTATGGAAAGGGGTTGCCAAGCTTCCAAAAAACTACGAGTTGCCTGAAATCTCAGCAAACATTTTTTCACCAAGTCTTGATGATTCTTTCAGGTAATGATCAGTACACCAAAACCACTTGGCTCACCAAATTTCGTTCTTCTAGTTTAAACAGTTCGTTTGCAGTAACCGTTTTCATTTTTAGGTTTCACTCTGTTTTCTCCTATAGGGATTCATGTATTTGGAACTCTAAATCAAACACGGTTAGTGCTAGCTCTTTGAAACATGACAAAATAAAGCAGTTTCAAGTTCTATCTCTATGCTTTGTTTGCTGTTGATGTAGCCCTAAGCAGAGACTGGCGAAAATCACTTTCATGGAAAGGGGTTGCCAAGCTTCCAAAAAACTACGAGTTGCCTGAAATCTCAGCAAACATTTTCTCACCCAGTCTTGATGATTCTTTCAGGTAATGATCAGTACACCAAAACCACTTGGCTCACCAAATTTCGTTCTTCTAGGTTAAACCGTTCGTTTGCAGTAACCGTTTCTATTTTTAGGTTTCACTCTGTTTTCTCCTATAAGGATACATGTATTTGGAACTCTAAATCAAACACGGTTTGTGCTAGCTCTTTCAAACTTGACACAATAAAGCAGTTTCAAGTTCTATCTCTATGCTTTGTTTGCTGTTGATGTAGCCCTAAGCAGAGACTGGCGAATATCAGTTTCATGGAAAGGGGTTGCCAAGCTTCCAAAAAACTATGAGTTGCCTGAAATCTCAGCAAACCTTTTTTCACCAAATTATGATGATTCTTTCAGGTAATGATCAGTACATCAAAACCACTTGGCTCACCAAATTTCGTTCTTCTAGGTTAAACCGTTCGTTTGCAGTAACCGTTTTCATTTTTAGGTTTCACTCTGTTTTCTCCTATAGTGATACATGTATTTGGAACTCTAAATCAAACACGGTTTGTGCTACCTCTTTGAAACTTGACACAATAAAGCAGTTTCAAGTTCTATCTCTATGCTTTGTTTGCGGTTGATGTAGCCCTAAGCAGAGACTGGCGAAAATCACTTTCCTGGAAAAGGGTTGACAAGCTTCCAAAAAACTATGAGTTGACTAAATCTCAGCAAACATTTTTTCACCCAATCTTGATGATTCTTTCAGGTAATGATCAGTATACAAATACCACATGGCTCACCAAATTTCGTTCTTCTAGGTTAAAACGTTCGTTTGCAGTAAACGTTTTCATTTTTAGGTTTCACTCTGTTTTCTCCTATAGAGATACATGTATTTGGAACTCTAAATCAAAAACGGTTTGTGCTAGCTCTTTGAAACTTGACACAATAAAGCAGTTTCAAGTTCTATCTCTATGCTTTGTTTGCTGTTGATGTAGCCCTAAGCAGAGACTGGCGAAAATCACTTTCATGGAAAGGGGTTGCCAAGCTTCCAAAAAACTACGAGTTGCCTGAAATCTCAGCAAACATTTTCTCACCCAGTCTTGATGATTCTTTCAGGTAATGATCAGTACACCAAAACCACTTGGCTCACCAAATTTCGTTCTTCTAGGTTAAACCGTTCGTTTGCAGTAACCGTTTCTATTTTTAGGTTTCACTCTGTTTTCTCCTATAAGGATACATGTATTTGGAACTCTAAATCAAACACGGTTTGTGCTAGCTCTTTCAAACTTGACACAATAAAGCAGTTTCAAGTTCTATCTCTATGCTTTGTTTGCTGTTGATGTAGCCCTAAGCAGAGACTGGCGAATATCAGTTTCATGGAAAGGGGTTGCCAAGCTTCCAAAAAACTACGAGTTTCCTGAAATCTCAGCAAACCTTTTTTCACCAAATTATGATGATTCTTTCAGGTAATGATCAGTACATCAAAACCACTTGGCTCACCAAATTTCGTTCTTCTAGGTTAAACCGTTCGTTTGCAGTAACCGTTTTCATTTTTAGGTTTCACTCTGTTTTCTCCTATAGTGATACATGTATTTGGAACTCTAAATCAAACACGGTTTGTGCTAGCTCTTTGAAACTTGACACAATAAAGCAGTTTCAAGTTCTATCTCTATGCTTTGTTTGCGGTTGATGTAGCCCTAAGCAGAGACTGGCGAAAATCACTTTCCTGGAAAAGGGTTGACAAGCTTCCAAAAAACTATGAGTTGACTAAATCTCAGCAAACATTTTTTCACCCAATCTTGATGATTCTTTCAGGTAATGATCAGTATACAAATACCACATGGCTCACCAAATTTCGTTCTTCTAGGTTAAAACGTTCGTTTGCAGTAAACGTTTTCATTTTTAGGTTTCACTCTGTTTTCTCCTATAGAGATACATGTATTTGGAACTCTAAATCAAAAACGGTTTGTGCTAGCTCTTTGAAACTTGACACAATAAAGCAGTTTCAAGTTCTATCTCTATGCTTTGTTTGCTGTTGATGTAGCCCTAAGCAGAGACTGGCGAAAATCACTTTCATGGAAAGGGGTTGCCAAGCTTTCCAAAAAACTACGAGTTTCCTGAAATCTCAGCCAACATTTTTTCACCCAATCTTGATGATTCTTTCAGGTAATGATCAGTACACCAAAACCACTTGGCTCACCAAATTTCGTTCTTCTAGGTTAAACCGTTGGTTTGCAGTAACCGTTTTCATTTTTAGGTTTCACTCTGTTTTCTCCTATAGGGATACATGTATTTGGAACTCTAAATCAAACACGGTTTGTGCTAGCTCTTTGAAACTTGACACAATAGAGCAGTTTCCAGTTCTGTCTCTATGCTTTGTTTGCTGTTGATGTAGCCCTAAGCAGAGACTGGCGAAAATCACTTTCATGGAAGGGGGTTGCCAAGATTCCAAAAAACTACGAGTTGCCTGAAATCTCAGCAAACATTTTTTCTCCCATCTTGATGATTCTTTCAGGTAATGATCAGTGCACCAAAACTACTTGGATCACCAAATTTCGTTCTTCTAGGTTAAACCGTTGGTTTGCAGTAACCGTTTTCATTTTTAGGTTTCACTCTGTTTTCTCCTATAGGGATACATGTATTTGGAACTCTAAATCAAACACGGTTTGTGCTAACTCTTTGAAACTTGACACAATAAAGCAGTTTCAAGTTCTATCTCTATGCTTTGTTTGCTGTTGATGAAGCCCTAAGCAGAGACTGCCGAAAATCACTTTTATGGAAAGGGGTTGCCAAGCTTCCAAAAAACTACGAGTTGCCTGAAATCTCAGCAAACATTTTTTCACCCAGTCTTGATGATTCTTTCAGGTAATGATCAGTACACCAAACCACTTGGCTCACCAAATTTCGTTCTTCTAGGTTTAAACCGTTCGTTTGCAGTAACCGTTTTCATTTTTATGTTTCACTCTGTTTTCTCCTATAGGGATACATGTATTTGGAACACTAAATCAACACGGTTTGTGCTAGCTCTTTGAAACTTGACACAATAAATCAGTTTCAAGTTCTCTCTCTATGCATTGTTAGCTGTTGATTTAGCCCTAAGCAGAGACTGGCGAAAATCACTTTCATGGAAAGGGTTGCCAAGCTTCCCAAAAAACTACGAGTTTCCTGAAATCTCAGCAAACATTTTTTCACCCAATCTTGATGATTCTTTCAGGTAATGATCAGTACACCAAAACCACTTGGCTCACCAAATTTCGTTCTTCTAGGTTAAACCGTTCGTTTGCAGTACCGTTTTCATTTTTAGGATTCACTCTGTTTTCTCCTATAGGGATACAAGTATTTGGAACTCTAAATCAAACACGGTTTGTGCTAGCTTTTTGAAACTTGACACAATAAAGCAGTTTCAAGTTCTATCTCTATGCTTTGTTTGCTGTTGATGTAGCCCTAAGCAGAGACTGGCGAAAATCACTTTCATGGAAAGGGGTTGCCAAGCTTCCAAAAAACTACGAGTTTCCTGAAGTCTCAGCCAACATTTTTTCACCCAATCTTGATGATTCTTTCAGGTAATGATCAGTACAGCAAAACCACTAGGCTCACCAAATTTCTTTCTTCTAAGTTAAACCATTCGTTTGCAGTAACCGTTTTCATTTTTAGGTTTCACTCTGTTTTCTCCTATAGGGATACATGTGTTTGGAACTCTAAATCAAACACGGTTTGTGCTAGCTCTTTGAAACTTGACACAATAAAGCAGTTTCAAGTTCTATCTCTATGCTTTGTTTGCTGCTGATGTAGCCCTAAGCAGAGACTGGCGAAAATCACTTTCATGGAAAGGGGTTGCCAAGCTTCCAAAAAACTACGAGTTTCCTGAAATCTCAGCAAACATTTTGTCACCCAATCTTGATGATTCTTTCAAGTAATGATCAGTACACCAAAACCACTTGGCTGACCAAATTTCGTACTTCTAGGTTAAACCGTTCGTTTGCAGTAACCGTTTTCATTTTTAGGTTTCACTCGGTTTTCTCCTATATGGATACATGTATTTGGAACTCTAAATCAAACACGGTTTGTGCTAGCTCTTTGAAACTTGACACAATAAAGCAGTTTCAAGTTCTATCTCTATGATTTGTTTGCTGTTGATGTAGCCCTAAGCAGAGACTGGTGAAAATCACTTTCATGGAAAGGGGTTTCCAAGCTTCTAAAAAACTACGAGTTGCCTGAAATCTCAGCAAATATTTTTTCACCCAATCTTGATGATTCTTTCAGGAAATGATCAGTACACCAAAACCACTTCGCTCACCAAATTTCGTACTTCTAAATTAAACCGTTCGTTTGCATTAACCGTTTTCATTTTTAGGTTTCACTCTGTTTTCTCCTATAGGGATACATGTATTTGGAACTCTAAATCAAACACGGTTTGTGCTAGCTCTTTGAAACTTGACAGAATAAAGCAGTTTCAAGTTCTATCTCTATGCTTTGTTTGCTGTTGATGTAGCCCTAAGCAGAGACTGGTGAAAATCACTTTCATGGAAAGGGGTTGCCAAGCTTCCAAAAAACTACGAGTTGCCTGAAATCTCAGCAAGCATTTTTTCACCCAATCTTGATGATTCTTTCAGGTAATGATCAGTACACCAAAACCACTTGGCTCACCAAATTTCGTTCTTCTAGGGTAAACCGTTCGTTTGCAGTAACCGTTTTCATTTTTAGGTTTCACTCTGTTTTCTCCTATAGGGATACATGTATTTGGAACTCTAAATCAAACACGGTTTGTGCTAGCTCTTTGAAACTTGACACAATAAAGCAGTTTCAAGTTCTATCTCTATGCTTTGTTTGCGGTTGATGTAGCCCTAAGCAGAGACTGGCGAAAATCACTTTCCTGGAAAAGGGTTGACAAGCTTCCAAAAAACTATGAGTTGACTAAATCTCAGCAAACATTTTTTCACCCAATCTTGATGATTCTTTCAGGTAATGATCAGTATACAAATACCACATGGCTCACCAAATTTCGTTCTTCTAGGTTAAAACGTTCGTTTGCAGTAAACGTTTTCATTTTTAGGTTTCACTCTGTTTTCTCCTATAGAGATACATGTATTTGGAACTCTAAATCAAAAACGGTTTGTGCTAGCTCTTTGAAACTTGACACAATAAAGCAGTTTCAAGTTCTATCTCTATGCTTTGTTTGCTGTTGATGTAGCCCTAAGCAGAGACTGGCGAAAATCACTTTCATGGAAAGGGGTTGCCAAGCTTCCAAAAAACTACGAGTTTCCTGAAATCTCAGCCAACATTTTTTCACCCAATCTTGATGATTCTTTCAGGTAATGATCAGTACACCAAAACCACTTGGCTCACCAAATTTCGTTCTTCTAAGTTAAACCATTCGTTTGCAGTAACCGTTTTCATTTTTAGGTTTCACTCTGTTTTCTCCTATAGGGATACATGTATTTGGAACTCTAAATCAAACACGGTTTGTGCTAGCTCTTTGAAACTTGACACAATAAAGCAGTTTCAAGTTCTATCTCTATGCTTTGTTTGCTTTTGATGTAGCCCTAAGCAGAGATTGGCGAAAATCACTTTCATGGAAAGGGGTTGCCAAGCTTCCAAAAAACTATGAGTTGCCTGAATTCTCAGCAAAGATTTTTTCACCCAATCTTGATGATTCTTTCAGGTAATGATCAGTACACCAAAACCACTTGGCTCACCAAATTTCGTTCTTCTAGGTTAAACCGTTCGTTTGCAGTAACCGTTTTCATTTTTAGGTTTCACTCTGTTTTCTCCTATAGGGATACATGTATTTGAAACTCTAAATCAAACACGGTTTGTGCTAGCTCTTTGAAACGTGACACAATAAAGCAGTTTCAAGTTCTATCTCTATGGTTTGTTTGCTGTTGATGTAGCCCTAAGCAGAGACTGGAGAAAATCACTTTCATGGAAAGGGGTTGCCAAGCTTCCAAAAAACTACGAGTTTTCTGAAATCTCAGCAAACATTTTTTCACCTAATCTTGATGATTCTTTCAGGTAATGATCAGTACACCAAAACCACTTGGCTCACCAAATTTCGTTCTTCTAGGTTAAACCGTTCTTTTGCAGTAACCGTTTTCATTTTTAGGTTTCTCTCTGTTTTCTCCTATAGGGATACATGTATTTGGAACTCTAAATCAAACACGGTTTGTGCTAGCTCTTTGAAACTTGACACAATAAAGCAGTTTCAAGTTCTATCTCTATGCTTTGTTTGCTGTTGATGTAGCCCTAAGCAGAGACTGGCGAAAATCACTTTCATGGAAAGGGGTTGCCAAGCTTCCAAAAAACTACGAGTTTCCTGAAGTCTCAGCCAACATTTTTTCACCCAATCTTGATGATTCTTTCAGGTAATGATCAGTACAGCAAAACCACTTTGCTCACCAAATTTCGTTCTTCTAAGTTAAACCATTCGTTTGCAGTAACCGTTTTCATTTTTAGGTTTCACTCTGTTTTCTCCTATAGGGATACATGTGTTTGGAACTCTAAATCAAACACGGTTTGTGCTAGCTCTTTGAATCTTGACACAATAAAACAGTTTCAAGTTCTATCTCTATGCTTTATTTGCTGCTGATGTAGCCCTAAGCAGAGACTGGCGAAAATCACTTTCATGGAAAGGGGTTGCCAAGCTTCCAAAAAACTACGAGTTGCCTGAAATCTCAGCAAACATTTTGTCACCCAATCTTGATGATTCTTTCAAGTAATGATCAGTACACCAAAACCACTTGGCTCACCAAATTTCGTACTTCTAGGTTAAACCGTTCGTTTGCAGTAACCGTTTTCATTTTTAGGTTTCACTCTGTTTTCTCGTATAGGGATACATGTATTTGGAACTCTAAATCAAACACGGTTTGTGCTAGCTCTTTGAAACTTGACACAATAAAGCAGTTTCAAGTTCTATCTCTATGGTTTGTTTGCTGTTGATGTAGCCCTAAGAAGAGACTGGCGAAAATCACTTTCATGGAAAAGGGTTGCCAAGCTTCCAAAAAACTACGAGTTGACTAAATCTCAGCAAACATTTTTTCACCCAAACTTGATGATTCTTTCAGTTAATGATCAGTACACAAATACCACATGGCTCACCAAGTTTCGTTCTTCTAGGTTAAATCGTTCGTTTGCAGTAACCGTTTTCATTTTTAGGTTTCACTGTTTTCTCCTATAGAGATACATGTATTTGGAACTCTAAATCAAACACGGTTTGTGCTAGCTCTTTGAAACTTGACACAATAAAGCAGTTTCAAGTTCTATCTCTATGCTTTGTTTGCTGTTGATGTAGCCCTAAGCAGAGACTGGCGAAAATCACTTTCATGGAAAGGGGTTGCCAAGCTTCCAAAAAACTACGATTTTCCTGAAATCACAGCCAACATTTTTTAACCCAATCTTGATGTTTCTTTCAGGTAATGATCAGTACAGCAAAACCACTTGGCTCACCAAATTTCGTTCTTCTAGGTTAAACCGTTCGTTTGCAGTAACCGTTTTCATTTTTAGGTTTCACTCTGTTTTCTCCTATAGGGATACATGTATTTGGAACTCTAAAACAAACACGGTTTGTGCTAGCTCTTTGAAACTTGACACAATAAAGCAGTTTCAAGTTCTGTCACTATGCTTTGTTTGCTGTTGATGTAGCCCTAAGCAGAGACTGGCGAAAATAACTTTCATGGAAAGGGGTTGCCAAGCTTCCACAAAACTACGAGTTGCCTGAAATATCAGCAAATATTTTCTCACCCAATCTTGATGATTCTTTCAGGTAATGATCAGTACAACAAAACCTCTTGGCTCACCAAATTTCGTTCTTTAGGTTAAACCGTTCGTTTGAAGTAACTGTTTTCATTTTTAGGTTTCACTCTGTTTTCTCCTATAGGGATACATGTATTTGGAACTCTAAATCAAACACGGTTTGTGCTAGCTCTTTGAAACTTGACACAATAAAGCAGTTTCAAGTTCTATCTCTATGCTTTGTTTGCTGTTGATGTAGCCCTAAGCAGAGACTGGCGAAAATCACTTTCATGGAAAGAGGTTGCCAAGCTTCCAAAAAACTACGAGTTGCCTGAAATCTCAGCAAACATTTTTTCACCCAATCTTGATGATTCCTTCAGGTAGTGATCAGTACACCAAAACCACTTGGCTCACCATATTTCGTTCTTCTGGTTAAACCGTTCGTTTGCAGTAACCGTTTTCATTTTTAGGTTTCACTCTGTTTTCTCCTATAGGGATACATGTATTTGGAACTCTAAATCAAACACGGTTTGTGATAGCTCTTTGAAACTTGAAACAATAAAGCAGTTTCAAGTTCTATCTCTATGCTTTGTTTTCTGTTGATGTAGCCCTAAGCAGAGACTGGCGAAAATCACTTTCATGGAAAGGGGTTGCCAAGCTTCCAAAAAACTACGAATTGCCTGAAATCTCAGCTAACATTTCCTCACCCAATCTTGATGATTCTTTCAGGTAATGATCAGTACACCAAAACCACTTGGCTCACCAAATTTCGTTCTTCTAGGTTAAACCGTTCGTTTGCAGTAACCGTTTTCATTTTTAGGTTTCACTCTGTTTTCTCCTATAGGGATACATGTATTTGGAACTCTAAATCAAACACGGTTTGTGCTAGCTCTTTGGAACTTGACACAATAAAGCAGTTTCAAGTTCTATCACTATGCTTTGTTTGCTGTTGATGTAGCCCTAAGCAGAGACTGGCGAAAATCACTTTCATGGAAAGGGGTTGCCAAGCTTCCAGAAAACTACGAATTGCCTGAAATCTCAGCAAACATTTTTTCACCCAATCTTTATGATTCTTTCAGGTAATGATCAGTACACCAAAACCACTTGGCTCACCAAATTTCGTTCTTCTAGGTTAAACGGTTCGTTTGCAGTAACCGTTTTCATTTTTAGGTTTCACTCTGTTTTCTCCTATAGGGATACATGTATTTGGAACTCTAAATCAAACACGGTTTGTGCTAGCTCCTTGAAACTTGACACAATAAAGCAGTTTCAAGTCTATCTCTATGCTTTGTTTGCTGTTGATGTAGCCCTAAGCAGAGACTGGCGAAAATCACTTTCATGGAAAGGGGTTGCCAAGCTTCCAAAAAACTACGAGTTGCCTGAAATCTCAGCAAACATTTTTTCACCCAATCTTGATGATTCTTTCAGGTAATGATCAGTACACCAAAACCACTTGGCTCACCACATTTCGTTCTTATAGGTTAAACCGTTCGTTTGCAGTAACCGTTCTCATTGTTAGGTTTCACTCTGTTTTCTCCTATAGGGATACATGTATTTGGAACTCTAAATCAAACACGGTTTGTGCTAGCTCTTTGAAACTTGACACAATAAAGCAGTTTCAAGTTCTATCTCTATGGTTTGTTTGCTGTTGATGTAGCCCTAAGCATAGACTGGCGAAAATCACTTTCATGGAAAGGGGTTGCCAAGCTTCCAAAAAACTACGAGTTTCCTGAAATCTCAGCAAACATTTTTTCACCCAATCTTGATGATTCTTTCAGGTAATGATCAGTACACCAAAACCACTTGGCTCACCAAATTTCGTTCTTCTAGGTTAAACTGTTCGTTTGAAGTAACCGTTTTCATTTTTAGGTTTCACTCTGTTTTCTCCTATAGGGAAACATGTATTTGGAACTCTAAATCAAACACGGTTTGTGCTAGCTCTTTGAAACTTGACACAATAAAGCAGTTTCAAGTTCTATCTCTATGCTTTGTTTGCTGTTGATGTAGCCCTAAGCAGAGACTGGCGAAAAACACTTTTATGGAAAGGGGTTGCCAAGCTTCCAAAAAACTACGAGTTGCCTGAAATCTCAGCAAACATTTTTTGACCCAATCTTGATGATTCTTTCAGGTAATGATCAGTACACCAAAACCACTTGGCTCACCAAATTTCGTTCTTCTAGGTTAAACCGTTCGTTTGCAGTAACCGTTTTCATTTTTAGGTTTCACTCTGTTTTCTCCTATAGGGATACATGTATTTGGAACTCTAAATCAAACACGGTTTGTGCTAGCTCTTTGAAACTTGACACAATAAAGCAGTTTCAAGTTCTATCTCTATGGTTTGTTTGCTGTTGATGTAGCCCTAAGCAGAGACTGGCGAAAATCACTTTCATGGAAAGGGGTTGCCAAGCTTCCAAAAAACTACGAGTTGCCTGAAATCTCAGCAAATATTTTCTCACCCAATCTTGATGATTCTTTCAAGTTATGATCAGTACACAAAAACCACTTGGCTCACCAAATTTTGTTCTTCTAGGTTAAACCGTTCGTTTGCAGTAACCGTTTTCATTTTTAGGTTTCATTCTGTTTTCTCCTATAGGGATACATGTATTTGGAACTCTAAATCAAACACGGTTTGTGCTAGCTCTTTGAAACTTGACACAATAAAGCAGTTTCAAGTTCTATCTCTATGCTTTGTTTGCTGTTGATGCAGCCCTAAGCAGAGACTGGCGAAAATCACTTTCATGGAAAGGGGTTGCCAAGCTTCCAAAAAACTACGAATTGCCTGAAATCTCAGCAAACATTTCCTCACCCAATCTTGATGATTCTTTTAGGTAATGATTAGTACACCAAAACCACTTGGCTCACCAAATTTCGTTCTTCTAGGTTAAACCGTTCGTTTGCAGTAACCGTTCTCATTGTTAGGTTTCACTCTGTTTTCTCCTATAGAGATACATGTATTTGGAACTCTAAATCAAACACGGTTTGGTCTAGCTCTTTGAAACTTGACACAATAAAGCAGTTTCAAGTTCTATCTCTATGCTTTGTTTGCTGTTGATGTAGCCCTAAGCAGAGACTGGCGAAAATCACTTTCATGGAAAGGGGATGCAAAGCTTCCAAAAAAGTACGAGTTGCCTGAAATCTCAGCAAACACTTTTTCACCCAATCTTGATGATTCTTTCAAGTTATGATCAGTACACAAAAACCACTTGGCTCACCAAATTTCGTTCTTCTAGGTTAAACCGTTCGTTTGCAGAAACCGTTTTCATTTTTAGGTTTCACTCTGTTTTCTCCTATAGGGATACATGTATTTGGAACTCTAAATCAAACACGGTTTGTGCTAGCTTTTTGAAACATGACACAATAAAGCAGTTTCAAGTTCTATCTCTATGGTTTGTTTGCTGTTGATGTAGCCCTAAGCAGAGACTGGCGAAAATCTCTTTCATGGAAAGGGGTTGCCAAGCTTCCAAAAAACTACGAGTTGCCTGAAATCTCAGCAAACATTTTGTCACCCAATCTTGATGATTCTTTCAAGTTATGATCAGTACACAAAAACCACTTGGCTCACCAAATTTTGTTCTTCTAGGTTAAACCGTTCGTTTGCAGTAACCGTTTTCATTTTTAGGTTTCACTCTGTTTTCTCCTATAGGGATACATGTATTTGGAACTCTAAATCAAACACGGTTTGTGCTAGCTCTTTGAAACTTGACACAATAAAGCAGTTTCATGTCTATCTCTATGCTTTGTTTGCTGTTGATGTAGCCCTAAGCAGAGACTGGCGAAAATCACTTTCATGGAAAGGGGTTGCCAAGCTTCCAAAAAACTACGAGTTGCCTGAAATCTCAGCAAACATTTTTTCACCCAATCTTGATGATTCTTTCAGGAAATGATCAGTACACCAAAACCACTTGGCTCACCAGATTTTGTTTTTCTAGGTTAAACTGTTCGTTTGCAGTAACCGTTCTCATTGTTAGGTTTCACTCTGTTTTCTCCTATAGAGATACATGTATTTGGAACTCTAAATCAAACACGGTTTGTGCTAGCTCTTTGAAACTTGACACAATAAAGCAGTTTCAAGTTCCATCTCTATGCTTTGTTTGCTGTTGATGTAGCCCTAAGCAGAGACTGGCGAAAATGACTTTCATGGAAAGGGGTTGCCAAGCTTCCAAAAAACTACGAGTTGCCTGAAATCTCAGCAAACATTTTCTCACCCAATCTTGATTATTTTTTTAAGTTATGATCAGTACACAAAAACCACTTGGCTCACCAAATTTCGTTCTTCTAGGTTAAACCATTCGTTTGCAGTAACCGTTTTCATTTTTAGGTTTCACTCTGTTTTCTCCATTAGGGGTACATGTATTTGGAACTCCAAATCAAACACGGTTTGTGCTAGCTCTTTGAAACTTGACGCAATAAAGCAGTTTCAAGTTCTATCTCTATGGTTTGTTTGCTGTTGATGTAGACCTAAGCCGAGACTGGCGAAAATCACTTTCATGGAAAGGGGTTGCCAAGCTTCCAAAAAACTACGAATTGCCTGAAATCTCAGCAAACATTTTCTCACCCAATCTTGATGATTCTTTCAGGTAATGATCAGTGCACCAAAACCACTTGGCTCACTAAATTTCGTTCTTCTAGGTTAAACGGTTCGTTTGCAGTAACCGTTTTCATTTTTAGGTTTCACTCTGTTTTCTCCTATAGGGATACATGTATTTGGAACTCTAAATCAAACACGGTTTGTGCTAGCTCTTTGAAACTTGACACAATAAAGCAGTTTCAAGTTCTATCTTTATGCTTTGTTTGCTGTTGATGTAGCCCTAAGCAGAGACTGGCGAAAATCACTTTCATGGAAAGGGGTTGCCAAGCTTCCAAAAAACTACGAGTTGCCTGAAATCTCAGCAAACATTTTTTCACCCAATCTTGATGATTCTTTCAGGTAATGATCAGTACACAAAAACCACTTGGCTCACCACATTTCGTTCTTCTAGGTTAAACCGTTCGTTTGCAGTAACCGTTCCCATTGTTAGGTTTCACTCTGTTTTCTCCTATAGGGATACATGTATTTGGAACTCTAAATCAAACAAGGTTTGTGCTAGCTCTTTGAAACTTGACACAATAAAGCAGTTTCAAGTTCTATCTTTATGCTTTGTTTGCTGTTGATGTAGCCCTAAGCAAAGACTGGCGAAAATCACTTTCATGTAAAGGGGTTGCCAAGCTTCCAAAAAACTACGAGTTGCCTGAAATCTCAGCAAACATTTTTTCACCCAATCTTGATGATTCTTTCAGGTAATGATCAGTACACCAAAACCACTTGGCTCACCACATTTCGTTCTTCTAGGTTAAACCGTTCGTTTGCAGTAACCGTTTTCATTTTTAGGTTTCATTCTGTTTTCTCCTATAGGGATACATGTATTTGGAAATCTAAATCAAACAGGGTTTGTGCTAACTCTTTGAAACTTGACACAATAAAGCAGTTTCAAGTTCTATCTCTATGCTTTGTTTGCTGTTGATGTAGCCCTAAGCAGAGACTGGCGAAAATCACTTTCATGGAAAGGGGTTGCCAAGCTTCCAAAAAACTACGAGTTGCCTGAAATCTCAGCAAACATTTTTCACCCAATCTTGATGATTCTTTCAGGTAATGATCAGTACACCAAAACCACTTGGCTCACCAAATTTCGTTCTTCTAGGTTAAACGGTTCGTTTGCAGTAACCGTTTTCATTTTTAGGTTTCACTCTGTTTTCTCCTATAGGGATACATGTATTTGGAACTCTAAATCAAACACGGTTTGTGCTAGCTCCTTGAAACTTGACACAATAAAGCAGTTTCAAGTCTATCTCTATGCTTTGTTTGCTGTTGATGTAGCCCTAAGCAGAGACTGGCGAAAATCACTTTCATGGAAAGGGGTTGCCAAGCTTCGAAAAAACTACGAGTTGCCTGAAATCTCAGCAAACATTTTTTCACCCAATCTTGATGATTCTTTCAGGTAATGATCAGTACACCAAAACCACTTGGCTCACCACATTTCGTTCTTATAGGTTAAACCGTTCGTTTGCAGTAACCGTTCTCATTGTTAGGTTTCACTCTGTCTTCTCCTATAGGGATACATGTATTTGGAACTCTAAATCAAACACGGTTTGTGCTAGCTCTTTGAAACTTGACACAATAAAGCAGTTTCAAGTTCTATCTCTATGGTTTGTTTGCTGTTGATGTAGCCCTAAGCATAGACTGGCGAAAATCACTTTCATGGAAAGGGGTTGCCAAGCTTCCAAAAAACTACGAGTTTCCTGAAATCTCAGCAAACATTTTTTCACCCAATCTTGATGATTCTTTCAGGTAATGATCAGTACACCAAAACCACTTGGCTCACCAAATTTCGTTCTTCTAGGTTAAACTGTTCGTTTGCAGTAACCGTTTTCATTTTTAGGTTTCACTCTGTTTTCTCCTATAGGGAAACATGTATTTGGAACTCTAAATCAAACACGGTTTGTGCTAGCTCTTTGAAACTTGACACAATAAAGCAGTTTCAAGTTCTATCTCTATGCTTTGTTTGCTGTTGATGTAGCCCTAAGCAGAGACTGGCGAAAAACTCTTTTATGGAAAGGGGTTGCCAAGCTTCCAAAAAACTACGAGTTGCCTGAAATCTCAGCAAACATTTTTTGACCCAATCTTGATGATTCTTTCAGGTAATGATCAGTACACCAAAACCACTTGGCTCACCACATTTCGTTCTTATAGGTTAAACCGTTCGTTTGCAGTAACCGTTCTCATTGTTAGGTTTCACTCTGTCTTCTCCTATAGGGATACATGTATTTGGAACTCTAAATCAAACACGGTTTGTGCTAGCTCTTTGAAACTTGACACAATAAAGCAGTTTCAAGTTCTATCTCTATGGTTTGTTTGCTGTTGATGTAGCCCTAAGCAGAGACTGGCGAAAATCACTTTCATGGAAAGGGGTTGCCAAGCTTCCAAAAAACTACGAGTTGCCTGAAATCTCAGCAAACATTTTCTCTCCCAATCTTGATGATTCTTTCAAGTTATGATCAGTACACAAAAACCACTTGGCTCACCAAATTTTGTTCTTCTAGGTTAAACCGTTCGTTTGCAGTAACCGTTTTCATTTTTAGGTTTCATTCTGTTTTCTCCTATAGGGATACATGTATTTGGAACTCTAAATCAAACACGGTTTGTGCTAGCTCTTTGAAACTTGACACAATAAAGCAGTTTCAAGTTCTATCTCTATGCTTTGTTTGCTGTTGATGCAGCCCTAAGCAGAGACTGGCGAAAATCACTTTCATGGAAAGGGGTTGCCAAGCTTCCAAAAAACTACGAATTGCCTGAAATCTCAGCAAACATTTCCTCACCCAATCTTGATGATTCTTTTAGGTAATGATTAGTACACCAAAACCACTTGGCTCACCAAATTTCGTTCTTCTAGGTTAAACCGTTCGTTTGCAGTAACCGTTCTCATTGTTAGGTTTCACTCTGTTTTCTCCTATAGGGATACATGTATTTGGAACTCTAAATCAAACACGGTTTGGTCTAGCTCTTTGAAACTTGACACAATAAAGCAGTTTCAAGTTCTATCTCTATGCTTTGTTTGCTGTTGATGTAGCCCTAAGCAGAGACTGGCGAAAATCACTTTCATGGAAAGGGGATGCAAAGCTTCCAAAAAAGTACGAGTTGCCTGAAATCTCAGCAAACACTTTTTCACCCAATCTTGATGATTCTTTCAAGTTATGATCAGTACACAAAAACCACTTGGCTCACCAAATTTCGTTCTTCTAGGTTAAACCGTTCGTTTGCAGTAACCGTTTTCATTTTTAGGTTTCACTCTGTTTTCTCCTATAGGGATACATGTATTTGGAACTCTAAATCAAACACGGTTTGTGCTAGCTTTTTGAAACATGACACAATAAAGCAGTTTCAAGTTCTATCTCTATGGTTTGTTTGCTGTTGATGTAGCCCTAAGCAGAGACTGGAGAAAATCTCTTTCATGGAAAGGGGTTGCCAAGCTTCCAAAAAACTACGAGTTGCCTGAAATCTCAGCAAACATTTTGTCACCCAATCTTGATGATTCTTTCAAGTTATGATCAGTACACAAAAACCACTTGGCTCACCAAATTTTGTTCTTCTAGGTTAAACCGTTCGTTTGCAGTAACCGTTTTCATTTTTAGGTTTCACTCTGTTTTCTCCTATAGGGATACATGTATTTGGAACTCTAAATCAAACACGGTTTGTGCTAGCTCTTTGAAACTTGACACAATAAAGCAGTTTCAAGTTCTATCTCTATGCTTTGTTTGCTGTTGATGTAGCCCTAAGCAGAGACTGGCGAAAATCACTTTCATGGAAAGGGGTTGCCAAGCTTCCAAAAAACTACGAGTAGCCTTAAATCTCAGCATACATTTTTTCACCCAATCTTGATGATTCTTTCAGGTAATTATCACTACACTAAAACCACTTGGCTCACCAAATTTCGCTCTTCTAGGTTAAACCGTTCGTTTGCAGTAACCGTTTTCATTTTTAGGTTTCACTCTGTTTTCTCCTATAGGGATACATGTATTTGGAACTCTAAATCAAACACGGTTTACGCTAGCTCTTTGAAACTTGACACAATAAAGCCGTTTCAAGTTCTATCTCTATGCTTTGTTTGCTGTTGATGTAGCCCTAAGCAGAGACTGGCGAAAATCACTTTCATGGAAAGGGGTTGCAAAGCTTCCAAAAAACTACGAGTTGCCTGAAATCTCAGCAAACAATTTTTCACCCAATCTTGATGATTTTTTCAGGTAATGATCAGTACACCAAATCCACTTGGCTCACCAAATTTCGTTCTTCTAGGTATAACTGTTCGTTTGCAGTGACCGTTTTCATTTTTAGGTTTCACTCTGTTTTCTCCTATAGGGATACATGTATTTGGAACTCTAAATCAAACACGGTTTGTGCTAGCTCTTTGAAACTTGACACAATAAAGCAGTTTCAAGTTCTATCTCTATGCTTTGTTTGCTGTTGATGTAGCCCTAAGCAGAGACTGGCGAAAATCACTTTCATGGAAAGGGGTTGCCAAGCTTCCAAAAAACTACGAGTTGCCTGAAATCTCAGCAAACATTTTCTCACCCAATCTTGATTATTTTTTTAAGTTATGATCAGTACACAAAAACCACTTGGCTCACCAAATTTCGTTCTTCTAGGTTAAACCATTCGTTTGCAGTAACCGTTTTCATTTTTAGGTTTCACTCTGTTTTCTCCATTAGGGGTACATGTATTTGGAACTCCAAATCAAACACGGTTTGTGCTAGCTCTTTGAAACTTGACGCAATAAAGCAGTTTCAAGTTCTATCTCTATGGTTTGTTTGCTGTTGATGTAGACCTAAGCCGAGACTGGCGAAAATCACTTTCATGGAAAGGGGTTGCCAAGCTTCCAAAAAACTACGAATTACCTGAAATCTCAGCAAACATTTTCTCACCCAATCTTGATGATTCTTTCAGGTAATGATCAGTGCACCAAAACCACTTGGCTCACCAAATTTCGTTCTTCTAGGTTAAACGGTTCGTTTGCAGTAACCGTTTTCATTTTTAGGTTTCACTCTGTTTTCTCCTATAGGGATACATGTATTTGGAACTCTAAATCAAACACGGTTTGTGCTAGCTCTTTGAAACTTGACACAATAAAGCAGTTTCAAGTTCTATCTTTATGCTTTGTTTGCTGTTGATGTAGCCCTAAGCAGAGACTGGCGAAAATCACTTTCATGGAAAGGGGTTGCCAAGCTTCGAAAAAACTACGAGTTGCCTGAAATCTCAGCAAACATTTTTTCACCCAATCTTGATGATTCTTTCAGGTAATGATCAGTACACAAAAACCACTTGGCTCACCACATTTCGTTCTTCTAGGTTAAACCGTTCGTTTGCAGTAACCGTTCCCATTGTTAGGTTTCACTCTGTTTTCTCCTATAGGGATACATGTATTTGGAACTCTAAATCAAACAAGGTTTGTGCTAGCTCTTTGAAACTTGACACAATAAAGCAGTTTCAAGTTCTATCTTTATGCTTTGTTTGCTGTTGATGTAGCCCTAAGCAAAGACTGGCGAAAATCACTTTCATGTAAAGGGGTTGCCAAGCTTCCAAAAAACTACGAGTTGCCTGAAATCTCAGCAAACATTTTTTCACCCAATCTTGATGATTCTTTCAGGTAATGATCAGTACACCAAAACCACTTGGCTCACCACATTTCGTTCTTCTAGGTTAAACCGTTCGTTTGCAGTAACCGTTTTCAATTTTAGGTTTCACTCTGTTTTCTCCTATAGGGATACATGTATTTGGAACTCTAAATCAAACACGGTTTGTGCTAGCTCTTTGAAACTTGACACAATAAAGCAGTTTCAAGTTCTATCTCTATGGTTTGTTTGCTGTTGATGTAGCCCTAAGCAGAGACTGGCGAAAATCACTTTTATGGAAAGGGGTTGCCAAGCTTCCAAAAAACTACGAGTTGCCTGAAATCTCAGCAAACATTTTTCACCCAATCTTGATGATTCCTTCAAGTTATGATCAGTACACAAAAACCACTTGGCTCACCAAATTTCGTTCTTCTAGGTTAAACCGTTCGTTTGCAGTAACCGTTTTCATTTTTAGGTTTCATTCTGTTTTCTCCTATAGGGATACATGTATTTGGAAATCTAAATCAAACAGGGTTTGTGCTAACTCTTTGAAACTTGACACAATAAAGCAGTTTCAAGTTCTATCTCTATGCTTTGTTTGCTGTTGATGTAGCCCTAAGCAGAGACTGGCGAAAATCACTTTCATGGAAAGGGGTTGCCAAGCTTCCAAAAAACTACGAGTTGCCTGAAATCTCAGCAAACATTTTTTCACCCAATCTTGATGATTCTTTCAGGTAATGATCAATACACCAAAACCACTTGGCTCACCAAATTTCGTTCTTCTAGGTTAAACCGTTCGTTTGCAGTAACCGTTTTCATTTTTAGGTTTCACTCTGTTTTCTCCTATAGGGATACATGTATTTGGAACTCTAAATCAAACACGGTTTGTGCTAGCTCTTTGAAACTTGACACAATAAAGCAGTTTCAAGTTCTCTCTCTATGCTTTGTTTGCTGTTGATGTAGCCCTAAGCAGAGACTGGCGAAAATCAATTACATGGTAAGGGGTTGCCACGCTTCCAAAAAACTACGAGTTGCCTGAAATCTCAGCAAATATTTTTTTCACCCAATCTTGATGATTCTTTCAGGTAATGATCAGTACACCAAAACCACTTGGCTCACCAAATTTCCTTCTTCTAGGTTAAACCGTTCGTTTGCAGTAACCGTTTTCATTTTTTCATTTTTAGTTTTTTCCTATAGGGATACATGTATTTGGAACTCTAAATCAAACACGGTTTGTGCTAGCTCTTTGAAACTTGACACAATAAAGCAGTTTCAAGTTCTATCTCTATGCTTTGTTTGCTGTTGATGTAGCCCTAAGCAGAGACTGGCGAAAATCACTTTCATGGAAAGGGGTTGCCAAGCTTCCAAAAACTACGAGTTGCCTGAAATTTTAGCAAACATTTTTTCACCCAATCTTGATGATTCTTTCAGGTAATGATCAGTACACCAAAACCACTTGGCTCACCAAATTTCGTTCTTCTAGGTTAAACCGTTCGTTTGCAGTAAACGTTTTTATTTTTAGGTTTCACTCTGTTTTCTCCTATAGGGATACATGTATTTGGAACTCTAAATCAAACACGGTTTGTGCTAGCTCTTTGAAACTTGACACAATAAAGCAGTTTCAAGTTCTATCTCTATGCTTTGTTTGCTGTTGATGTAGCCCTAAGCAGAGACTGGCGAAAATCACTTTCATGGAAAGGGGTTGCCAAGCTTCCAAAAAACTACGAGTTGCCTGAAATCTCAGCAAACCTTTTTTCACCCAATCTTGATGATTCTTTCAGGTAATGATCAGTACACCAAAACCACTTGGCTAACCAAATTTCGTTCTTCTAGATTAAACCGTTCGTTTGCAGTAACCGTTTTCATTTTTAGGTTTCACTCTGTTTTCTCCTTAGGGATACATGTATTTGGAACTCTAAATCAAACACGGTTTGTGCTAGCTCTTTGAAACTTGACGCATTAAAGCAGTTTCAAGTTCTATCTCTATGCTTGGTTTGCTGTTGATGTAGACCTAAGCAGAGACTGGCGAAAATCACTTTCATGGAAAGGGGTTGCCAAGCTTCCAAAAAACTACGAGTTGCCTGAAATCTCAGCAAACATTTTTTGACCCAATCTTGATGATTCTTTCAGGTAATGATCAGTACCCCAAAACTACTTGGCTCACCCAATTTCGTTCTTCTAGGTTAAACCGTTCGTTTGCAGTAACCGTTTTCATTTTTAGGTTTCACTCTGTTTTCTCCTATAGGGATACATGTATTTGGAACTCTAAATCAAACACGGTTTGTGCTAGCTCTTTGAAACTTGACACAATAAAGCAGTTTCAAGTTCTATCTTTATGCTTTGTTTGCTGTTGATGTAGCCCTAAGCAGAGACTGGCGAAAATCACTTTCATGGAAAGGGTTGCCAAGCTTCCAAAAAACTACGAGTTGCCTGAAATCTCAGCAAATATTTTTTCACCCAATCTTGATGATTCTTTCAGGTAATGATCAGTACACAAAAACCACTTGGCTCACCACATTTCGTTCTTCTAGGTTAAACCGTTCGTTTGCCGTAACCGTTCCCATTGTTAGGTTTCACTCTGTTTTCTCCTATAGGGATACATGTATTTGGAACTCTAAATCAAACAAGGTTTGTGCTAGCTCTTTGAAACTTGACACAATAAAGCAGTTTCAAGTTCTATCTTTATGCTTTGTTTGCTGTTGATGTAGCCCTAAGCAAAGACTGGCGAAAATCACTTTCATGTAAAGGGGTTGCCAAGCTTCCAAAAAACTACGAGTTGCCTGAAATCTCAGCAAACATTTTTTGACCCAATCTTGATGATTCTTTCAGGTAATGATCAGTACCCCAAAACTACTTGGCTCACCCAATTTCGTTCTTCTAGGTTAAACCGTTCGTTTGCAGTAACCGTTTTCATTTTTAGGTTTCACTCTGTTTTCTCCTATAGGGATACATGTATTTGGAACTCTAAATCAAACACGGTTTGTGCTAGCTCTTTGAAACTTGACACAATAAAGCAGTTTCAAGTTCTATCTCTATGGTTTGTTTGCTGTTGATGTAGCCCTAAGCAGAGACTGGCGAAAATCACTTTCATGGAAAGGGGTTGCCAAGCTTCCAAAAAACTACGAGTTGCCTGAAATCTCAGCAAACATTTTTTCACCCAATCTTGATGATTCTTTCAGGTAATGATCAGTACACAAAAACCACTTGGCTCACCACATTTCGTTCTTCTAGGTTAAACCGTTCGTTTGCAGTAACCGTTCCCATTGTTAGGTTTCACTCTGTTTTCTCCTATAGGGATACATGTATTTGGAACTCTAAATCAAACAAGGTTTGTGCTAGCTCTTTGAAACTTGACACAATAAAGCAGTTTCAAGTTCTATCTTTATGCTTTGTTTGCTGTTGATGTAGCCCTAAGCAAAGACTGGCGAAAATCACTTTCATGTAAAGGGGTTGCCAAGCTTCCAAAAAACTACGAGTTGCCTGAAATCTCAGCAAACATTTTTTCACCCAATCTTGATGATTCTTTCAGGTAATGATCAGTACACCAAAACCACTTGGCTCACCACATTTCGTTCTTCTAGGTTAAACCGTTCGTTTGCAGTAACCGTTTTCAATTTTAGGTTTCACTCTGTTTTCTCCTATAGGGATACATGTATTTGGAACTCTAAATCAAACACGGTTTGTGCTAGCTCTTTGAAACTTGACACAATAAAGCAGTTTCAAGTTCTATCTCTATGGTTTGTTTGCTGTTGATGTAGCCCTAAGCAGAGACTGGCGAAAATCACTTTTATGGAAAGGGGTTGCCAAGCTTCCAAAAAACTACGAGTTGCCTGAAATCTCAGCAAACATTTTTCACCCAATCTTGATGATTCCTTCAAGTTATGATCAGTACACAAAAACCACTTGGCTCACCAAATTTCGTTCTTCTAGGTTAAACCGTTCATTTGCAGTAACCGTTTTCATTTTTAGGTTTCATTCTGTTTTCTCCTATAGGGATACATGTATTTGGAAATCTAAATCAAACAGGGTTTGTGCTAACTCTTTGAAACTTGACACAATAAAGCAGTTTCAAGTTCTATCTCTATGCTTTGTTTGCTGTTGATGTAGCCCTAAGCAGAGACTGGCGAAAATCACTTTCATGGAAAGGGGTTGCCAAGCTTCCAAAAAACTACGAGTTGCCTGAAATCTCAGCAAACATTTTTTCACCCAATCTTGATGATTCTTTCAGGTTATGATCAATACACCAAAACCACTTGGCTCACCAAATTTCGTTCTTCTAGGTTAAACCGTTCGTTTGCAGTAACCGTTTTCATTTTTAGGTTTCACTCTGTTTTCTCCTATAGGGATACATGTATTTGGAACTCTAAATCAAACACGGTTTGTGCTAGCTCTTTGAAACTTGACACAATAAAGCAGTTTCAAGTTCTCTCTCTATGCTTTGTTTGCTGTTGATGTAGCCCTAAGCAGAGACTGGCGAAAATCAATTACATGGTAAGGGGTTGCCACGCTTCCAAAAAACTACGAGTTGCCTGAAATCTCAGCAAATATTTTTTCACCCAATCTTGATGATTCTTTCAGGTAATGATCAGTACACCAAAACCACTTGGCTCACCAAATTTCCTTCTTCTAGGTTAAGACGTTCGTTTGCAGTAACCGTTTTTCATTTTTTCATTTTTAGTTTTTTCCTATAGGGATACATGTATTTGGAACTCTAAATCAAACACGGTTTGTGCTAGCTCTTTGAAACTTGACACAATAAAGCAGTTTCAAGTTCTATCTCTATGCTTTGTTTGCTGTTGATGTAGCCCTAAGCAGAGACTGGCGAAAATCACTTTCATGTAAAGGGGTTGCCAAGCTTCCAAAAAACTACGAGTTGCCTGAAATCTCAGCAAACATTTTTTCACCCAATCTTGATGATTCTTTCAGGTAATGATCAGTACACCAAAACCACTTGGCTCACCACATTTCGTTCTTCTAGGTTAAACCGTTCGTTTGCAGTAACCGTTTTCAATTTAAGGTTTCACTCTGTTTTCTCCTATAGGGATACATGTATTTGGAACTCTAAATCAAACACGGTTTGTGCTAGCTCTTTGAAACTTGACACAATAAAGCAGTTTCAAGTTCTATCTCTATGGTTTGTTTGCTGTTGATGTAGCCCTAAGCAGAGACTGGCGAAAATCACTTTTATGGAAAGGGGTTGCCAAGCTTCCAAAAAACTACGAGTTGCCTGAAATCTCAGCAAACATTTTTCACCCAATCTTGATGATTCCTTCAAGTTATGATCAGTACACAAAAACCACTTGGCTCACCAAATTTCGTTCTTCTAGGTTAAACCGTTCGTTTGCAGTAAACGTTTTTATTTTTAGGTTTCACTCTGTTTTCTCCTATAGGGATACATGTATTTGGAACTCTAAATCAAACACGGTTTGTGCTAGCTCTTTGAAACTTGACACAATAAAGCAGTTTCAAGTTCTATCTCTATGCTTTGTTTGCTGTTGATGTAGCCCTAAGCAGAGACTGGCGAAAATCACTTTCATGGAAAGGGGTTGCCAAGCTTCCAAAAAACTACGAGTTGCCTGAAATCTCAGCAAACCTTTTTTCACCCAATCTTGATGATTCTTTCAGGTAATGATCAGTACACCAAAACCACTTGGCTAACCAAATTTCGTTCTTCTAGATTAAACCGTTCGTTTGCAGTAACCGTTTTCATTTTTAGGTTTCACTCTGTTTTCTCCTTAGGGATACATGTATTTGGAACTCTAAATCAAACACGGTTTGTGCTAGCTCTTTGAAACTTGACGCATTAAAGCAGTTTCAAGTTCTATCTCTATGCTTGGTTTGCTGTTGATGTAGACCTAAGCAGAGACTGGCGAAAATCACTTTCATGGAAAGGGGTTGCCAAGCTTCCAAAAAACTACGAGTTGCCTGAAATCTCAGCAAACATTTTTTGACCCAATCTTGATGATTCTTTCAGGTAATGATCAGTACCCCAAAACTACTTGGCTCACCCAATTTCGTTCTTCTAGGTTAAACCGTTCGTTTGCAGTAACCGTTTTCATTTTTAGGTTTCACTCTGTTTTCTCCTATAGGGATACATGTATTTGGAACTCTAAATCAAACACGGTTTGTGCTAGCTCTTTGAAACTTGACACAATAAAGCAGTTTCAAGTTCTATCTTTATGCTTTGTTTGCTGTTGATGTAGCCCTAAGCAGAGACTGGCGAAAATCACTTTCATGGAAAGGGGTTGCCAAGCTTCCAAAAAACTACGAGTTGCCTGAAATCTCAGCAAATATTTTTTCACCCAATCTTGATGATTCTTTCAGGTAATGATCAGTACACAAAAACCACTTGGCTCACCACATTTCGTTCTTCTAGGTTAAACCATTCGTTTGCCGTAACCGTTCCCATTGTTAGGTTTCACTCTGTTTTCTCCTATAGGGATACATGTATTTGGAACTCTAAATCAAACAAGGTTTGTGCTAGCTCTTTGAAACTTGACACAATAAAGCAGTTTCAAGTTCTATCTTTATGCTTTGTTTGCTGTTGATGTAGCCCTAAGCAAAGACTGGCGAAAATCACTTTCATGTAAAGGGGTTGCCAAGCTTCCAAAAACTACGAGTTGCCTGAAATCTCAGCAAACATTTTTTGACCCAATCTTGATGATTCTTTCAGGTAATGATCAGTACCCCAAAACTACTTGGCTCACCCAATTTCGTTCTTCTAGGTTAAACCGTTCGTTTGCAGTAACCGTTTTCATTTTTAGGTTTCACTCTGTTTTCTCCTATAGGGATACATGTATTTGGAACTCTAAATCAAACACGGTTTGTGCTAGCTCTTTGAAACTTGACACAATAAAGCAGTTTCAAGTTCTATCTCTATGGTTTGTTTGCTGTTGATGTAGCCCTAAGCAGAGACTGGCGAAAATCACTTTCATGGAAAGGGGTTGCCAAGCTTCCAAAAAACTACGAGTTGCCTGAAATCTCAGCAAACATTTTTTCACCCAATCTTGATGATTCTTTCAGGTAATGATCAGTACACAAAAACCACTTGGCTCACCACATTTCGTTCTTCTAGGTTAAACCGTTCGTTTGCAGTAACCGTTCCCATTGTTAGGTTTCACTCTGTTTTCTCCTATAGGGATACATGTATTTGGAACTCTAAATCAAACAAGGTTTGTGCTAGCTCTTTGAAACTTGACACAATAAAGCAGTTTCAAGTTCTATCTTTATGCTTTGTTTGCTGTTGATGTAGCCCTAAGCAAAGACTGGCGAAAATCACTTTCATGTAAAGGGGTTGCCAAGCTTCCAAAAAACTACGAGTTGCCTGAAATCTCAGCAAACATTTTTTCACCCAATCTTGATGATTCTTTCAGGTAATGATCAGTACACCAAAACCACTTGGCTCACCACATTTCGTTCTTCTAGGTTAAACCGTTCGTTTGCAGTAACCGTTTTCAATTTTAGGTTTCACTCTGTTTTCTCCTATAGGGATACATGTATTTGGAACTCTAAATCAAACACGGTTTGTGCTAGCTCTTTGAAACTTGACACAATAAAGCAGTTTCAAGTTCTATCTCTATGGTTTGTTTGCTGTTGATGTAGCCCTAAGCAGAGACTGGCGAAAATCACTTTTATGGAAAGGGGTTGCCAAGCTTCCAAAAAACTACGAGTTGCCTGAAATCTCAGCAAACATTTTTCACCCAATCTTGATGATTCCTTCAAGTTATGATCAGTACACAAAAACCACTTGGCTCACCAAATTTCGTTCTTCTAGGTTAAACCGTTCATTTGCAGTAACCGTTTTCATTTTTAGGTTTCATTCTGTTTTCTCCTATAGGGATACATGTATTTGGAAATCTAAATCAAACAGGGTTTGTGCTAACTCTTTGAAACTTGACACAATAAAGCAGTTTCAAGTTCTATCTCTATGCTTTGTTTGCTGTTGATGTAGCCCTAAGCAGAGACTGGCGAAAATCACTTTCATGGAAAGGGGTTGCCAAGCTTCCAAAAACTACGAGTTGCCTGAAATCTCAGCAAACATTTTTTCACCCAATCTTGATGATTCTTTCAGGTTATGATCAATACACCAAAACCACTTGGCTCACCAAATTTCGTTCTTCTAGGTTAAACCGTTCGTTTGCAGTAACCGTTTTCATTTTTAGGTTTCACTCTGTTTTCTCCTATAGGGATACATGTATTTGGAACTCTAAATCAAACACTCAAACACGGTTTGTGCTAGCTCTTTGAAACTTGACACAATAAAGCAGTTTCAAGTTCTCTCTCTATGCTTTGTTTGCTGTTGATGTAGCCCTAAGCAGAGACTGGCGAAAATCAATTACATGGTAAGGGGTTGCCACGCTTCCAAAAAACTACGAGTTGCCTGAAATCTCAGCAAATATTTTTTTCACCCAATCTTGATGATTCTTTCAGGTAATGATCAGTACACCAAAACCACTTGGCTCACCAAATTTCCTTCTTCTAGGTTAAGACGTTCGTTTGCAGTAACCGTTTTCATTTTTTCATTTTTAGTTTTTTCCTATAGGGATACATGTATTTGGAACTCTAAATCAAACACGGTTTGTGCTAGCTCTTTGAAACTTGACACAATAAAGCAGTTTCAAGTTCTATCTTATGCTTTGTTTGCTGTTGATGTAGGCCCTAAGCAGAGACTGGCGAAAATCACTTTCATGTAAAGGGGTTGCCAAGCTTCCAAAAAACTACGAGTTGCCTGAAATCTCAGCAAACATTTTTTCACCCAATCTTGATGATTCTTTCAGGTAATGATCAGTACACCAAAACCACTTGGCTCACCACATTTCGTTCTTCTAGGTTAAACCGTTCGTTTGCAGTAACCGTTTTCAATTTAAGGTTTCACTCTGTTTTCTCCTATAGGGATACATGTATTTGGAACTCTAAATCAAACACGGTTTGTGCTAGCTCTTTGAAACTTGACACAATAAAGCAGTTTCAAGTTCTATCTCTATGGTTTGTTTGCTGTTGATGTAGCCCTAAGCAGAGACTGGCGAAAATCACTTTTATGGAAAGGGTTGCCAAGCTTCCAAAAAACTACGAGTTGCCTGAAATCTCAGCAAACATTTTTCACCCAATCTTGATGATTCCTTCAAGTTATGATCAGTACCCAAAAACCACTTGGCTCACCAAATTTCGTTCTTCTAGGTTAAACCGTTCGTTTGCAGTAACCGTTTTCATTTTTAGGTTTCATTCTGTTTTCTCCTATAGGGATACATGTATTTGGAAATCTAAATCAAACAGGGTTTGTGCTAACTCTTTGAAACTTGACACAATAAAGCAGTTTCAAGTTCTATCTCTATGCTTTGTTTGCTGTTGATGTAGCCCTAAGCAGAGACTGGCGAAAATCACTTTCATGGAAAGGGGTTGCCAAGCTTCCAAAAAACTACGAGTTGCCTGAAATCTCAGCTAACATTTTTTTCACCCAATCTTGATGATTCTTTCAGGAAATGATCAATACACCAAAACCACTTGGCTCACCAAATTTCGTTCTTCTAGGTTAAACCGTTCGTTTGCAGTAACGTTTTCATTTTTAGGTTTCACTCTGTTTTCTCCTATAGGGATCATGTATTTGGAACTCTAAATCAAACACGGTTTGTGCTAGCTCTTTGAAACTTGACACAATAAAGCAGTTTCAAGTTCTCTCTCTATGCTTTGTTTGCTGTTGATGTAGCCCTAAGCAGAGACTGGCGAAAATCAATTACATGGTAAGGGGTTGCCACGCTTCCAAAAAACTACGAGTTGCCTGAAATCTCAGCAAATATTTTTTCACCCAATCTTGATGATTCTTTCAGGTAATGATCAGTACACCAAAACCACTTGGCTCACCAAATTTCCTTCTTCTAGGTTAAACCGTTCGTTTGCAGTAACCGTTTTCATTTTTTCATTTTTAGTTTTTTTCCTATAGGGATACATGTATTTGGAACTCTAAATCAAACACGGTTTTGTGCTAGCTCTTGAAACTTGACACAATAAAGCAGTTTCAAGTTCTATCTCTATGCTTTGTTTGCTGTTGATGTTGCCCCTAAGCAGGGACTGGCGGAAAATCACTTTCATGGAAAGGGGTTGCCAAGCTTCCAAAAACTACGAGTTGCCTGAAATTTTAGCAAACATTTTTTCACCCAATCTTGATGATTCTTTCAGGTAATGATCAGTTCACCAAAACCACTTGGCTCACCAAATTTCGTTCTTCTAGGTTAAACCGTTCGTTTGCAGTAAACGTTTTTATTTTAGGTTTCACTCTGTTTTCTCCTATAGGGATACATGTATTTGGAACTCTAAATCAAACACGGTTTGTGCTAGCTCTTTGAAACTTGACACAATAAAGCAGTTTCAAGTTCTATCTCTATGCTTTGTTTGCTGTTGATGTAGCCCTAAGCAGAGACTGGCGAAAATCACTTTCATGGAAAGGGGTTGCCAAGCTTCCAAAAACTACGAGTTGCCTGAAATCTCAGCAAACCTTTTTTCACCCAATCTTGATGATTCTTTCAGGTAATGATCAGTACACCAAAACCACTTGGCTAACCAAATTTCGTTCTTCTAGATTAAACCTTTCGTTTGCAGTAACCGTTTTCATTTTTAGGTTTCACTCTGTTTTCTCCTTAGGGATACATGTACTTGGAACTCTAAATCAAACACGGTTTGTGCTAGCTCTTTGAAACTTGACGCATTAAAGCAGTTTCAAGTTCTATCTCTATGCTTGGTTTGCTGTTGATGTAGACCTAAGCAGAGACTGGCGAAAATCACTTTCATGGAAAGGGTTGCCAAGCTTCCAAAAAACTACGAGTTGCCTGAAATCTCAGCAAACATTTTTTGACCCAATCTTGATGATTCTTTCAGGTAATGATCAGTACCCCAAACTACTTGGCTCACCCAATTTCGTTCTTCTAGGTTAAACCGTTCGTTTGCAGTAACCGTTTTCATTTTTAGGTTTCACTCTGTTTTCTCCAATAGGGATACATGTATTTGGAACTCTAAATCAAACACGGTTTTGTGCTAGCTCTTTGAAACTTGACACAATAAAGCAGTTTCAAGTTCTATCTTATGCTTTGTTTGCTGTTGATGTAGCCCTAAGCAGAGACTGGCGAAAATCACTTTCATGGAAAGGGGTTGCCAAGCTTCCAAAAACTACTAGTTGCCTGAAATCTCAGCAAATATTTTTTCACCCAATCTTGATGATTCTTTCAGGTAATGATCAGTACACAAAAACCACTTGGCTCAACACATTTCATTCTTCTAGGTTAAACCGTTCGTTTGCAGTAACCGTTCTCATTGTTAGGTTTCACTCTGTTTTCTCCTATAGGGATACATGTATTTGGAACTCTAAATCAAACAAGGTTTGTGCTAGCTCTTTGAAACTTGACACAATAAAGCAGTTTCAAGTTCTATCTTTATGCTTTGTTTGCTGTTGATGTAGCCCTAAGCAAAGACTGGCGAAAATCACTTTCATGTAAAGGGGTTGCCAAGCTTCCAAAAAACTACGAGTTGCCTGAAATCTCAGCAAACATTTTTTTCACCCAATCTTGATGATTCTATCAGTAATGATCAGTACACCAAAACCACTTGGCTCACCACATTTCGTTCTTCTAGGTTAACCGTAGTTTGCAGTAACCGTTTTCAATTTTAGGTTTCACTCTGTTTTCTCCTATAGGGATACATGTATTTGGAACTCTAAATCAAACACGGTTTGTGCTAGCTCTTTGAAACTTGACACAATAAAGCAGTTTCAAGTTCTATCTCTATGGTTTGTTTGCTGTTGATGTAGCCCTAAGCAGAGACTGGCGAAAATCACTTTTATGGAAAGGGGTTGCCAAGCTTCAAAAAACTACGAGTTGCCTGAAATCTCAGCAAAACATTTTTCACCCATTCTTGATGATTCTTTCAGGTAATGATCAATACACCAAAACCACTTGGCTCACCAAATTTTCGTTCTTCTAGGTTAAACCGTTCGTTTGCAGTAACCGTTTTCATTTTTAGGTTTCACTCTGTTTTCTCCTATAGGGATACATGTATTTGGAACTCTAAATCAAACACAGGTTTGTGCTAGCTCTTTGAACTTGACACAATAAAGCAGTTTCAAGTTCTCTCTCTATGCTTTGTTTGCTGTTGATGTAGCCCTAAGCAGAGACTGGCGAAAATCAATTACATGGTAAGGGGTTGCCACGCTTCCAAAAAACTACGAGTTGCCTGAAATCTCAGCAAATATTTTTTCACCCAATCTTGATGATTCTTTCAGGTAATGATCAGTACACCAAAACCACTTGGCTCACCAAATTTCCTTCTTCTAGGTTAAACCGTTCGTTTGCAGTAACCGTTTTCATTTTTTCATTTTTAGTTTTTTCCTATAGGGATACATGTATTTGGAACTCTAAATCAAACACGGTTTGTGCTAGCTCTTTGAAACTTGACACAATAAAGCAGTTTCAAGTTCTATCTCTATGCTTTGTTTGCTGTTGATGTAGCCTAAGCAGAGACTGGCGAAAATCACTTTCATGGAAAGGGGTTGCCAAGCTTCCAAAAAACTACGAGTTGCCTGAAATCTCAGCAAACCTTTTTTCACCCAATCTTGATGATTCTTTCAGGTAATGATCAGTACACCGAAACCACTTGGCTAACCAAATTTTGTTCTACTAGATTAAACCGTTCGTTTGCAGTAACCGTTTTCATTTTTAGGTTTCACTCTGTTTTCTCCTATAGGGATACATGTATTTGGAACTCTAAATTAAACACGGTTTGTGCTAGCTCTTTGAAAACTTGACACAATAAAGCAGTTTCAAGTTCTCTCTCTATGCTTTGTTTGCTGTTGATGTAGCCCTAAGCAGAGACTGGCGAAAATCACATTCATGGAAAGGGGTTGCCAAGCTTCCAAAAAACTACGAGTTGCCTGAAATTTTAGCAAACATTTTTTCACCCAATCTTTATGATTCTTTCAGGTAATGATCAGTACACCAAAACCACTTGGCTCACCAAATTTCGTTCTTCTAGGTTAAACCGTTCGTTTGCAGTAAACGTTTTTATTTTAGGTTTCACTCTGTTTTCTCCTATAGGGATACATGTATTTGGAACTCTAAATCAAACACGGTTTGTGCTAGCTCTTTGAAACTTGACACAATAAAGCAGTTTCAAGTTCTATCTCTATGCTTTGTTTGCTGTTGATGTAGCCCTAAGCAGAGACTGGCGAAAATCACTTTCATGGAAAGGGGTTGCCAAGCTTCCAAAAAACTACGAGTTGCCTGAAATCTCAGCAAACCTTTTTTCACCCAATCTTGATGATTCTTTCAGGTAATGATCAGTACACCAAAACTACTTGGCTAACCAAATTTCGTTCTTCTAGATTAAACCGTTCGTTTGCAGTAACCGTTTTCATTTTTAGGTTTCACTCTGTTTTCTCCTTAGGGATACATATATTTGGAACTCTAAATCAAACACGGTTTGTGCTAGCTCTTTGAAACTTGACGCATTAAAGCAGTTTCAAGTTCTATCTCTATGCTTTGTTTGCTGTTGATGTAGACCT
Source organism: Ictidomys tridecemlineatus (assembly GCF_052094955.1). Classification (NCBI taxonomy): domain Eukaryota; kingdom Metazoa; phylum Chordata; class Mammalia; order Rodentia; family Sciuridae; genus Ictidomys; species Ictidomys tridecemlineatus. The sequence continues at coordinate 87,476 of NW_027522622.1, forward strand.
AAGCAGAGACTGGCGAAAATCACTTTCATGGAAAGGGGTTGCCAAGCTTCCAAAAAACTACGAGTTGCCTGAAATCTCAGCAAACATTTTTTGACCCAATCTTGATGATTCTTTCAGGTAATGATCAGTACCCCAAAACTACTTGGCTCACCAAATTTCGTTCTTCTAGGTTAAACCGTTCGTTTGCAGTAACCGTTTTCATTTTTAGGTTTCACTCTGTTTTCTCCTATAGGGATACATGTATTTGGAACTCTAAATCAAACACGGTTTGTGCTAGCTCTTTGAAACTTGACACAATAAAGCAGTTTCAAGTTATATCTCTATGCTTTGTTTGCTGTTGATGTAGCCCTAAGAAGAGACTGGCGAAAATCACTTTCATGGAAAGGGGTTGCCAAGCTTCCAAAAAACTACGAGTTGCCTGAAATCTCAGCAAACATTTTCTCACCCAATCTTGATGATTCTTTCAGGTAATGATCAGTACACCAAAACCACTTGGCTCACCAAATTGCGTTCTTCTAGGTTAAACCGTTCGTTTGCAGTAACTATTTTCATTTTTAGGTTTCACTCTGTTTTCTCCTATAGGGATACATGTATTTGGAACACTATATGAAACACGGTTTGTGCTAGCTCTTTGAAACTTAACACAATAAAGCAGTTTCAAGTTCTATCTCTATGCTTTGTTTGCTGTTGATGTAGCCCTAAGCAGAGACTGGCGAAAATCACTTACATGGAAAGGCGTTGCCAAGCTTCCAAAAAACTACGAGTTGCCTGAAATCTCAGCAAACATATTCTCAATCTGGATGATTCTTTCAGGTAATGATCAGTACCCAAAAACCACTTGGCTCACCAAATTTCGTTCTTCTAGGTTAAACCGTTCGTTTGCAGTAACCGTTTTCATTTTTAGGTTTCATTCTGTTTTCTCCTATAGGGATACATGTATTTGGAAATCTAAATCAAACAGGGTTTGTGCTAACTCTTTGAAACTTGACACAATAAAGCAGTTTCAAGTTCTATCTCTATGCTTTGTTTGCTGTTGATGTAGCCCTAAGCAGAGACTGGCGAAAATCACTTTCATGGAAAGGGGTTGCCAAGATTCAAAAAAACTACGAGTTGCCTGAAATCTCAGCAAACATTTTTTCACCCAATCTTGATGATTCTTTCAGGTAATGATCAATACACCAAAACCACTTGGCTCACCAAATTTCGTTCTTCTAGGTTAAACCGTTCGTTTGCAGTAACCGTTTTCATTTTTAGGTTTCACTCTGTTTTCTCCTATAGGGATACATGTATTTGGAACTCTAAATCAAACACGGTTTGTGCTAGCTCTTTGAAACTTGACACAATAAAGCAGTTTCAAGTTCTCTCTCTATGCTTTGTTTGCTGTTGATGTAGCCCTAAGCAGAGACTGGCGAAAATCAATTACATGGTAAGGGGTTGCCACGCTTCCAAAAAACTACGAGTTGCCTGAAATCTCAGCAAATATTTTTTCACCCAATCTTGATGATTCTTTCAGGTAATGATCGGTACACCAAAACAACTTGGCTCACCAAATTTCCTTCTTCTAGGTTAAACCGTTCGTTTGCAGTAACCGTTTTCATTTTTTCATTTTTAGTTTTTTCCTATAGGGATACATGTATTTGGAACTCTAAATCAAACACGGTTTGTGCTAGCTCTTTGAAACTTGACACAATAAAGCAGTTTCAAGTTCTATCTCTATGCTTTGTTTGCTGTTGATGTAGCCCTAAGCAGAGACTGGCGAAAATCACTTTCATGGAAAGGGGTTGCCAAGCTTCCAAAAAACTACGAGTTGCCTGAAATCTCAGCAAACCTTTTTTCACCCAATCTTGATGATTCTTTCAGGTAATGATCAGTACACCGAAACCACTTGGCTAACCAAATTTCGTTCTTCTAGATTAAACCGTTCGTTTGCAGTAACCGTTTTCATTTTTAGGTTTCACTCTGTTTTCTCCTATAGGGATACATGTATTTGGAACTCTAAATCAAACACGGTTTGTGCTAGCTCTTTGAAACTTGACACAATAAAGCAGTTTCAAGTTCTATCTCTATGCTTTGTTTGCTGTTGATGTAGCCCTAAGCAGAGACTGGCGAAAATCACTTTCATGGAAAGGGGTTGCCAAGCTTCCAAAAAACTACGAGTTGCCTGAAAACTCAGCAAACCTTTTTTCACCCAATCTTGATGATTCTTTCAGGTAATGATCAGTACACCAAAACCACTTGGCTAACCAAATTTCGTTCTTCTAGATTAAACCGTTCGTTTGCAGTAACCGTTTTCATTTTTAGGTTTCACTCTGTTTTCTCCTTAGGGATACATGTATTTGGAACTCTAAATCAAACACGGTTTGTGCTAGCTCTTTGAAACTTGACGCATTAAAGCAGTTTCAAGTTCTATCTCTATGCTTGGTTTGCTGTTGATGTAGACCTAAGCAGAGACTGGCGAAAATCACTTTCATGGAAAGGGGTTGCCAAGCTTCCAAAAAACTACGAGTTGCCTGAAATCTCAGCAAACATTTTTTGACCCAATCTTGATGATTCCTTCAGGTAATGATCAGGACCCCAAAACTACTTTTCTCACCAAATTTCGTTCTTCTAGGTTAAACCATTCGTTTGCAGTAACCGTTTTCATTTTTAGGTTTCACTCTGTTTTCTCCTATAGGGATACATGTATTTGGAACTCTAAATCAAACACGGTTTGTGCTAGCTCTTTGAAACTTGACACAATAAAGCAGTTTCAAATTCTATCTCTATGCTTTGTTTGCTGTTGATGTAGCCCTAAGCAGAGACTGGTGAAAATCACTTCATGGAAAGGGGTTGCCAAGCTTCCAAAAAACTACGAGTTGCCTGAAATCTCAGCAAACATTTTCTCACCCAATCTTGATGATTCTTTCAGGTAATGATCAGTACACCAAAACCACTTGGCTCACCAAATTGCGTTCTTCTAGGTCAAACCGTTCGTTTGCAGTAACTATTTTCATTTTTAGGTTTCACTCTGTTTTCTCCTATAGGGATACATGTATTTGGAACACTATATGAAACACGGTTTGTGCTAGCTCTTTGAAACTTAACACAATAAAGCAGTTTCAAGTTCTATCTCTATGCTTTGTTTGCTGTTGATGTAGCCCTAAGCAGAGACTGGCGAAAATCACTTACATGGAAAGGCGTTGCCAAGCTTCCAAAAAACTACGAGTTGCCTGAAATCTCAGCAAACATATTCTAAATCTGGATGATTCTTTCAGGTAATGATCAGTACACCAAAACCACTTGGCTCACCAAATTTCGTTCTTCTAGGTTAAACCGTTCGTTTGCAGTAACCGTTTTCATTTTTAGGTTTCACTCTGTTTTCTCCTATAGGGATACATGTATTTGGAACTCTAAATCAAACACGGTTTGTGCTAGCTCTTTTGAAACTTGACACAATAAAGCAGTTTCAAGTTCTATCTCTATGCTTTGTTTGCTGTTGATGTAGCCCTAAGCAGAGACTGGCGAAAATCACTTTCATGGAAAGGGGTTGCCAAGCTTCCAAAAAACTACGAGTTGCCTGAAATCTCAGCAAACATTTTTCACCCAATCTTGATGATTCTTTCAGGTAATGATCAGTACACCAAAACCACTTGGCTCACCAAATTTCGTTCTTCTAGGTTAAACCGTTCATTTGCAGTAACCGTTTTCATTTTTAGGTTTCACTCTGTTTTCTCCTATAGGGATACATGTATTTGGAAATCTAAATCAAACACGGTTTGTGCTAGCTTTTTGAAACTTGACACAATAAAGCAGTTTCAAGTTCTATCTCTATGCTTTGTTTGCTGTTGATGTAGCCCTAAGCAGAGACTGGCGAAAATCACTTTCATGGAAAGGGGTTGCCAAGCTTCCAAAAAACTACGAGTTGCCTGAAATCTCAGCAAACATTTTTTCACCCAATCTTGATGATTCTTTCAGGTAATGATCAGTACACCAAAACCACTTGGCTCACCAAATTTCGTTCTTCTAGGTTAAACCGTTCGTTTGCAGTAACCGTTTTCATTTTTAGGTTTCACTCTGTTTTCTCCTATAGGGATACATGTATTTGGAACTCTAAATCAAACACGGTTTGTGCTAGCTCTTTGAAACTTGACACAATAAAGCAGTTTCAAGTTCTCTCTCTATGCTTTGTTTGCTGTTGATGTAGCCCTAAGCAGAGACTGGCGAAAATCACTTTCATGGAAAGGGGTTGCCAAGCTTCCAAAAAACTACGAGTTGCCTGAAATCTCAGCAAACATTTTTTCACCCAATCTTGATGATTCTTTCAGGTAATGATCAGTACACCAAAACCACTTGGCTCACCAAATTTCCTTCTTCTAGGTTAAACCGTTCGTTTGCAGTAACCGTTTTCATTTTTTCATTTTTAGTTTTTTCCTATAGGGATACATGTATTTGGAACTCTAAATCAAACACGGTTTGTGCTAGCTCTTTGAAACTTGACACAATAAAGCAGTTTCAAGTTCTATCTCTATGCTTTG
>NW_027522623.1:0-47255 GCF_052094955.1 Ictidomys tridecemlineatus
TGTTTATGGAGAGAACGCTCTTGTAATTGCTGCTGAAGTTTTCACATATTTCTACAACTAAGACATTTCCTAGAATGAAACTTTCATCTAGTTCTAATCAAACTATACAGTCTGTCTCCCCACCAGCTTCCTCAGGGCACTCTGGACCTCGTTGCTTCTCAGGCTGTGAATGATGGGCTTCAACATAGGGGTCACCACACAGAAAAGCACAGAGACCAGGGTGTCCATGTCCAGCCTTCTCTGGGGCTGTCATAGTGGAAGTTGGCTGTTCCATAGAAGACCACCACGACAGTGAGGGAAGATGCACAGGTGGAGAAGGCCTTCCTCCTGCCCTTGGCATAGGGATTCCCCAGGATGGCCGCCATGATGAGTGCGTAGGAGCCTGCAGTGAAGAGGCAGGGGCTCAGGCCCATGGTGGCACTGACAACGTGGAGTGCAGACTCGTTGACAGAGGTGTCTGAGCAGGAGAGCTTCAGGAACCATGGGGTGTCACAGAGAAATTGGCTGATCTGGTGGGGCCCACACAGAGTGAGTGTGATGGCCAGCACCGTGTGTGTGACCATATTCACCAGCCCACACAGCCAGGACCCAGTCACCAGGCTAACACAAACCTTCACACTCATGATGACTTGGTACTGAGGAGGACAGCAGGTGGCCACACAGCAGTCATACTGTCCACACAGCCAGTAAGAAGCCTTCTCTGCCAGCACTTGTCACCAAGAAGAAGATCTGGGAAAGGCCGTTCTCATAAGAAATGGCCTTCTTCTCCCAGAAGAAGTTCACCAGCAGTACTGGGAGGGTGGTAGGTGTGTAGCAGATGTCCAAGAAGCTCAAATTGCTGAAAAAAAAGTACATTGGAGTGTGGAGAGCAGAACTGACCCTGGTGGCCACTATTATGAGCATGTTTCCCAGGAGAGTGGTCAGGTAAATGACCAGAAAGAGCACGAAAAACCAGCCCTGTAGGTTGAAGTTGTTGGAAAATTTCAAGAAGATGAATTCAGTGACAAATGATTGATTGCTCATTTCCAATGTTGTTATAGCTACAAAACAGAGAAAAAGAGACCATGATGAAAATGGACTGAGAGCACCCCAAACAGGCTTGTTAATCTGCAGAAACATGGCAAATAATATCTAATGAGAAGCAGCCTGGAGACTGATAACCTGTAGGACTGGTCTCAGGAAATTAGACCCATGGAGCTGCACACATTTGCAGAGGTGATGGTGGGTGGAAGTAACCAGAGAATTGCTAGAAGCCAACAGAAATCCATTCGACCTGATCATGGTGTGAAGTCATTTTTAACTGTCTCAGTAATCTCTGTCTCCTGTTGTCCTTTTATGTAAACATAGGATTTTTGGAGTAGTTCATTTTCATTGCAAATGTTAAGAAAAAAATTTACAAAGCAGAGTCATCATCTGCAGAAGCAGTCGGTGTTGCCTTAAGTGTTTTCCAATGTAGAGTTTTTCTCATTTAACATCAATCTTGATCTCTGTGTTCGGAAAGGCAGAAGTTAAATATTTCTGTACAATGCTGAAATTATCAGGGACAGAGCAAAATAGGGGAAAGAAGTTGATGAAGTGGGGTTGGACTGGCTATCTTAAGTATACAGGGAAGATCAGTGGAGTAGTAGGAGAATAAGAGGACGGAGATGTTTGGGAAGGGAGGAAATGTGAAAAGTCTTTACGCAGATCATGTTATGTGCACATGAAAGTCTAAAACAGGGGACTGCACCTGTATGTATATGTAGAAAGCACCAGTCAGAAATTAACAGATAAATAACCCAAAAAAAGATCACTAGAGAAAGACAATGGGGCCGGGAAGGGGAGGGAGATGGGGGGTGGGGACTGAATGGAGTAAATCAGATTCCATGCACGTAGGATCTTTCCAAATCATCCCAACTTCTATGTATAAATATTATGCTCTAATAAAAAAAATTAAGAAGAAGACATGATCCTATCAGCAAAGAGTGAGATTTGAATTCTTCTTGACCTGTATGTATACCTTTAATTTCTTTCTTTTTGTCCAATGGCTCTGGCAATTTCAAGGATGAAGTTGAATAGAAGTGGTGAAAGAGAGGGCACCCTGTCTGCTTCCAGATTTTAGAGTGAATGCTTTCAACCTTTCTCCACTTAGAATGATGCTGCCTTGAGTTTAGCATAGAAAGATTTTACAATGCTTTTACAAAGTTCCTTCTGTGCCTAGTGTTTCTACTGTTTTGACAGGTAGGGGTGCTATATTTTGTTAAATGCTTTCTCTGCATCTATTGAGATGATCAATAAACTTACATCTCTCTTAAATAAACTTAATCTCTACTTTTTGGCTAAACATTCAGATCATCTCCAGTCCTATAAATATTTTAATGAAAATTTTCCTACATAAACATATGTGACCATTTCAAATTATCTCTTGAGAATTAAATTTAAATATGACATAAAAGAATTTGTTGTGCAGTTTCTATTTAAAACTATCTCATGGGAAATATTATATTAAGTGAAATAAGCCAGACACATAAAGAGAAATAGCAGCTTTTCACTTCTTTGTGGAAGCTAAAAAGTCGATCTCAGAGAAGTAAGGAGTAGAGTGGTGGTTATTGGAGCCTGGGAAAGAATCACAAAAATCATTGTGAGTCTGATTTCTCAAAGACACATGTGAAGGACTGCCTGAAACATGCCCTCTGAGTGTGGTCTTTAAAAAAAAATTAAGAGTAGACTTCTAACAGGGTCCTCAGAAAATCTCTATTCTCTCCTCAGTGGGCAGCAGGAGGTCCATGGGTCTGGTTGCCTAGGAGCTAGATGTGGTGTGCAAATGGGCAGGACCAGGACGGCTGGAGAATCTCAATAATCACTAGTAGACCGCATTCTAGGTGACGCAGGCTGGAAACAGGCCATCCAGAAGAAAATGGCTTGAGCTCTGAAAATGACAGAATCTGTGAATTTGGGAAACGGTTGTGGGTCCAATCCACTCATAACACCTTCTCCCTGGGTCAGTCCACGGTTGCCACTGTTACCACAGGCCTGACCAGAACAACCCAGAGGGGGAGATGCACTCTGGTCTCCTGGCTTGAAGGTTTGGTCTGGGGCCAGCTGACACATTGCTGCTGGCCTGAGATGAGGTGGGACGCAGAGGTGGAAGGGAACAAGGAAGGAAGCGTCACTAGCTCATGGCAGCCAGAAGGTTGAGGCGGGGGGAGGGAACAGAAGAAGAAAGTTCGCAGGGGACAAGATGTGATTCCCCAGGGCATGTCCCGAGCCACACTTCACCTGCCCACACTCCTCTCAGTACAGTGGGCCTTTCAGATAATTAACCCACAAAATGGATAGATCCACAGATTAGGTCACAAGTCTCACAGTCTAATCATTTCACCTCTGAACACTGCTTCTGTGGCTGACCCTGAGCTTTTGGTGGGGGGATACCTCATTTCTAAGCCATAATAGTCTCTACAGTACATGTGATTTGGTTAGAATACCTTCATGTAGTCAGGGAGAGTAACCGGGTGCCAAAACAAGATTAAAAAGAAATATCTGGTAACTGAAGATGTAACATTTGGAGCTTGGGGAAAAGCTCTGAAGAGGAGCCCTGGGTGGAGCACTTTAAAGTCCTGGTGATGAGGACAGAAGAGCGCACCTGGACTGTGGGGTAGCTGAGTGGGAGTGGGATCACTCATTAAAACATAAAAAAAAATGAGAAGGAGCGTGTCTTGGGAGAGGATAGGAGAAAAAGAGGTTGGGCCTGGAGTCTGGGTACCTGTGGGGGTCTCCCCAAGGAGATTCCAGGAGGCAGCGGGACAGGATCCCAGGAGATAGGCCTTGGAGTCATGGCTTAGAGTGACTGTAAAAGTCACAGGTGCTCATAAAGCCAAAAGAGAGCAGGGTGATTAGAGAGGGCCTGATGGACTGTGCCGAAAAGAAGGTGTCCAGAAGGAGGCTCAAAAGATATCAGCAATCATTTTGCACCACAGTGTCAAAGATCTGCTCTCTGTACCAGGCCTTCTGTACCCCAGTCTAAAACCTCTGCTACCTATAACAGTCCTTCTGCACCCCAGTCTTTATCCTCTGTTCCCTGCAACAATCCTTCTCCACCCCAGTCTCCAAGTTCTACTCTCTGAAACACTCCTTCTGAAACCCAGTCTCGAACATCTGCTCTCTGCAACAGTCCTTCTGCACCTCAGTGTGAAAATTCTGCTCTCTGCAACAATCATTCTGCACCCCAGTCTCCAACCTCTGCTCTCTGTAACAGTCCTTCTGCACCTCAGTCTCCAAACTCTGCTCTCTATAATATCCTTCTGCACACCAGTCTTATAACTCTGCTCTCTTTAATAGGCCTTCTGCACCAGAGTCTCCAACCTCTGCTCTCTGCAGCGATCCTTCTGCACCCCAAGATCCAACATATGCTCCCTGCAACAGTATTTCGTCACCTCAGTCTTAAAACGCTGCTATCTGCAACAATCCTTCTGCACCCCAGTCTTAAACCTCTGCTCTTGTAGCACTTCTTCTGCACCTCTGTCTTCAAAATGATCTCTGTAAGATCCTTCTGCAACCCTGTCTTGAAACTGTGCTATCTGCAACAGTCCTTCCACACCCCAGTCTCCAACCTCTGCTCTCTGCTACAGTCCTTCTGCACCCCAGTCTCCACCCTCTTCTCTCTGCAAACGTCTTATTATACCCCAGTATCCAACATCTGCTCTCAGCAACGATCTTTCTGCATCCCAGTCTCCAACGTCTGCTCTCTGCAACAGACCTTCTACACCCCAGTCTCCAACCTCTGCTCTCTGCTACAGTCCTTCTGCACCCCAGTCTCCAAACTCTGCTCTCTGCAACATTTCTTCTGCAACCCAGTATCCAACCTGTGCTCTCTGAAACTATCCTACTGCACCCTGGTCTCCAAATTCTGCTCTCTGTAGCGATCCTTCTGCACCTCAGTCTCCAAGCTCTGTTCTCTGCAATGATTCTTCTGCATCCCAGTATCCCACATCTGCTCTCTGCAATGGTCTTACTGCACCCCAGTTTCCAAACTCAGCTCTCTGTAACAGTCCTTCTGTATGACAGTCTCCAACCTTTTTTCTCTATAACGGTCTTTCTGCACCCCAATTTCCAAACTCTGCTCTCTGTAACAGTCCTTCTAAGCCTCAGTATGAAAGTTCTGCTCTCTGCAACAATCCTTCTAAAGCCAAGTCTCCAAACTCTGCTATCTGTAACAATCCTTCTGCACCCCAGTCCCCAACATTTGCTCTCTGTAAGAGGTCTCCTGCTACCCAGTCTCTAATCTCTTCTATCTGTAGCAGGCCTTCTGCACCCCATTCTTTAACCTCTGCTCTCTGCAAAAGTCTTTCTGCACCCCAGTCTCCAATCTCTGCAACGATCCTTCTGCATCCCAGTTTCCAACATCTGGTCTCTGTAAGATCCTTCCGCACCCCGTTCTCCAAACTTTGCTCTCTGTAACAGTCATTCAGCACCTCAGTCTACAAGCTCATCTTTCTGCAACGGCCCTTGTGCACCCCAGTATCCAACTTCTGTTCTCTGCAGCTGTCATTCTACACCCCAGGCTACAAACTCTGTTGTCTGCAATGGTCCTTCTGCACCCCAGTCTCAAAACTCTACTTTCCATATCAGTTATTCCACACCCCAGTCTAAAACCTCTTCTCTCTGTAACAGTCCTTCTGCACTTCAGTCTCAAACCTCTGCTCTCTGCTACAGTCCTTCTGCACCCAAGTCCCCAACCTCTGCTCTCTTCAACATTTCTTCTGCACCCCAGTCTCCAACTTGTGCTCTCCGAAACTATCCTACTGCACCCCGGTCTCTCTGTAGAGATCCTTCTGAACTTCAGTCTCCAACATCTGCTCTCTGCAACCATCCTTCTGCATCCCAGTCTCCAACCTCTGCTCTCTGGAAAAGTCCTTCTACACCCCAGTCTCCAAACTCTGCTATCTGCAACAGTCCTTCTACACCCCAGTCTCCAAACTCTGCTATCTGCAACAGTCCTTCTGCACCCCAGTCTCCAAACTCTGCTATCTGCAACAGTCCTTCTACACCCCAATCTCAAAACTCTGCTCTCTGTAACAGTTTTTCTGCACCTCAGTCTGACACCTCTGCTCTCTGCAAGATACTTCTGAACCCCAGTCTCAAAACACTGCTCTCTGTAACAGTCCACCTGCACCTCAGACTCCAAACTCTCCTCTCTATAACAGGCCTTCTGCAAGCCAGTCTTCAAACTCTTCTCTCTGTAGCAGGCCTTCTGCACCCCAATCTTAAAAATCTGCTCTCTGCAATGATCCAACTGCACCCCACTCTCTAACTTCTGATTTCTGCAACAGTCCTTCTGCACCTCAGTCTCCAAATTCTGCTCTCTGTAAGATGCTTCTGCACCCTAGTCTCCAACCTCTGCTCTCTGTAACAGTCCTGCTGCAACTTGGTCTACAACTTCTGCTCTCTGTAAGATCCTTGAGAAACCTTGTCTAAAAACTCTGCTCTCTGTAACAGTTCTTCTGCACCCCATTCTTCAACATCGGCTCTCAGTAAAAGTCCTTTTGCACCTCAGTCTCCAAACTCCTCTCTCAGCAACGATCCTTCTGCACCCCAGTCTCCAAACTCTGCTCTCTCTAACAGTCCTTCTGCACCCCAGTCTTCATCCTATGCTCTCTGCAACAGTCCTTCTGCACCCCAGTCTTCAAACTCTGCTCTCTATAACAATCCTTCTGCACCTCAGTCTCCAAACTCTGTTGTCTGCAATGGTCCTTCTGCACCTCAGTCTCCAACCTCTACTGTCTGTAATAGTCCTTCTGCACCTCAGTCTCCAACCTCTGCTCTCTTCAAAAGCCTTCTGTACCCCAGTTTGCAATCTATGCTCTCTGCAACAATCTTTATGGAACCCAGTCTCCAACGTCTGCTCTCTGCAACAGTCCTTCTGCACCACAGTCTCCAACCTCTGCTCTCTGTAAGATCTTTCTGCACTCCAGTTTCCAAACTCTGCTCTTTCTAACATTCCTTCTCCACCCTAGTCGCCAACCTCTGCTTTCTGCAAGGGTCCTGCGGCATCCCAGTCTCCAAACTCTGTCCTCTGCAAATGTTTTTCTGCTCCCCAGTCTCCATTATCTCCTCTCTGTAACGGTCCTTCTGCACCCCAGTCTCCAACCTCTGCTTCCTGTATCAGTCCTTCTGAACGCCAGTCACCAACCTCTGCTCTCTGTGTCTCTCCTTCTTCACCTCAGTCTCCAACCTGTACTTTCTGTAACAGTCCTTCTTCACCCAAGTCTTCCAACTCTGCTCTCTGTAACAGTCCTTCTATACCGTAGTCTCCAACCTCTGCTCTCTGTAACGGTCCTTCTGCACCCCAATTTCCAACCTCAGCTTTCTGTAACAGTCTTTCTGCACCTCAGTCTCCAAACTCTTCTCTCCGTAACAGTCCTTCTACACCTCAATCTCCAAACTCTGCTCTCTATAACAGTACTTCTGCACCTCAGTCTGAAACCTCTCCTCTCCATGATCCTTCTGCACCCCAGTCTCCAACCACTGCTCTCTGTAACAGTCCACCTGCACCTTAGTCACCAACCTCTGCTCTCTGTAATTTTCTTCAGCAACCCTTTCTTCAAAATCTGCTCTATGTTCCAGTCTTTCTGCACCCCAGTCTCCAACCTCTCCTCTCTGTAACAGGCCTTCTGCACGCCAGTCTCCAAATCTGCTCTCTTTAGCAGGCCTTATGCACGCAAGTCTCCAACCTCTGCTCTCTGCAACGATCCTTCTGCACCCCAGTTTTTAACCTCTGCTCTCTGCAATGATCCTACTTCACCCCAGTCTCCAACCTCTGATCTCTACAACAGTCCTTCTGCACCTCAGTATCCAAATTCTGCTCTCTGTAAGATCCTTCTGCACAGCTATCTCCAACATCTTCTGTCTGTAACAGTCCTTCTTCACCCCAGTCTTCAAACTCTGCTTTCTGTATCACTCCTTCTGAACCCCAGTCTTCAACCTCTGCTCTCTGTCTATCCTTCTTAACCTCAGTCTCCAACCTGTGCTTTCTGTAAAAATCCTTCTGCACCCAAGTCTCCCAACTCTGCTCTCTGTAACAGTCCTTCTATACCGTAGTGTCCAAACTCTGCTCTCTGTAATGGTCCTTCTGCACACCAATTTCCAACCTCTGCTTTCTGTAACAGTCCTTCTGCACCTCAGTCTCCAAACTCTGCTCTCCGTAACAGTCCTTCTACACCTCAATCTCCAAGCTCTGCTCTCTGTGATAGTACTTCTGCACCTTAGTCTGAAACCTCTCATATCCACTATCTTTCTGCACCCCAGTCTTCAACCACTGCTCTCTGTAACAGTTCCACCTGCACCTTAGTCTCCAAACTCTGCTCTCTGTAAAATCCTTCAGCAACCCTTTATTCAAAATCTGCTCTCTGTACAAGTCCTTTTGCACCCCAGTCTCCAACCTCACTTCTCTGTAACAGGCCTCTGCACGCCAGTCTCAAAATCTGCTCTCTTTAGCAGGCATTCTGCACGCAGGTCTCCAACCTCTGCTCTCTGCAACCATCCTTCTGCACCCCAGTCTTTAACCTCTGCTCTCTTCAATGATCCTACTGCACCCCTGTCTCCAACCACTGACCTCTACAACAGTCTTTCTTCACCTCAGTATCCAAATTCTGCTCTCTGTAAGATCCTTCTGCACCGCTGTCTCCAACCTCTGCTCTCTGTAACAGTCCTTTTTTACCCCAGTCTCCAACCTCTGCTGTCCGCAACAGTACTTCTGCACCCCAGTCTCCAAACTCTGCTCTCTCCAACAGTCCTTCGGCACCCTAGTTACCAACATCAGCGCTTTTTTACAGTCCTTCTCCACCCCAGTCTCCAACCTCTGCTCTCTTTAACAGTCCTCCTGTACTGCAAAATTCAACCTCTGCTCTCTAAGGGTCTATCTGCACCCCAGATTCCAATTTCTGCTTTCTGTATCAGTCCTTCTGAAACCCAGTCTTTCACCTCTGCTCTCTATAACAGCCCTTCTGCACCCCAGTCTCCAAACTCTGTACTCTGCAACGTTACTTCTGCACCTCAGTCTCCAACATCTATTCTCTGTAACAGTCTTTCTGCACCTGATTCTTCAACTTCTGCTCTCTGTAGGATCCTTTTTCAACCCAGGCTCCAAATTCTGCTCTCTGTAACAGTCCTTCTGCACACCAGTCTCCAACCTCTGCTCTCTGCACCGATCCTTCTTCACACCAGTCTCCAAACTCTGCTCTCTGCAACAGTTCTTCTGCACACCAGTCTCCAACATCTGCTCTCTGCAACAGTTCTTGAAAAACTCAGTCTAAAAACTCTGCTCTCTGAAAGGATCCGTCTGCACCTCAGTCTCCTACCTCAGCTCTCTGTAAGACCCTTCTGAAACCCAGTCTCCAAACTCTGCTCTCTGTAACAGTCTTCCAGCAGAATAGCTTTCAACATCTGCTCTCTGTAACAGGAATTTTACAACCCAGTCTCCAACCTCTGCTCTTTGTAATAGGCCTTCAGAACCCCAGTCTCCAACCTCTTCTCTTTGCAATGAATTTTCTCCACCCCAGTCTCCAACCTCTGCTCTCAGCAACATTCCTGCACCCTAGTCACCAAACTCTGCTCTCTGTAAAATCCTTATGCACTCCAATCTTCAACTTCTTCTCTCTGCAACGATTTTTTTCCATCCCAGTTTCCAACATCTGCTCTCTGCAACAGTTTTTTTGCACCGCAGTCTCTAAACTCTGCTCTTCATAAGATCCATATGAACCCCAGTCTCCAACTTCTGCTCTCTGTAACAGTCCTTCTCCACACAAGTCTCCAAAATCTGCTCTCTGTAACTATCTTTCTGCACCTCACTCTCGAAACTCTGCTCCCTGTATCAGTGCATCTGCACCTCAGTCTCTAAAATCTGCTCTCTGCAACGATCCTTCTGGACCCCAGTCTCCAACTTCTGCTGTGTGCAACAGTCCTTCTGTACCACAGTTTCTAACCTCTGCTCTCTGTAAGATCCTTCTTCACTCCAGTTTCTAAACTCTACTCTCTGTAACATTCCTTCTCTACCTCAGTCTCCAACTCCTGTCCTCTGCAATAGTACTTCTGCGATCTTCTCTGTGTAACAGTCCTTCTGTACTGCAGTCTCCAAACTCTGCTCTCTGTAACCGTCCTTCTACACCCCAATTTCCAACCGCTGCATTCTGTAACAGTTCTTCTGCACCTCAGTCTCCAAACTCTGCTCTCTGTAACACTTCTTCGACACCTCAGTCTCCAACCTCTGCTCTCTGTAACAGTCCTTCTGCACCCCAGTCTCCAACCTCTGCTATTAGTAACAGTTCTATACCACAGTCTTCAACCTCTGCTCTCTTTAATGATCCTATTGCATCAAAATTTCCAAACTCTGTCTCCTGTAACAGTCCTGCTGCACCTGAATCTCCAATCTCTGTTCTCTGTAAGAGTCCTTCTACACCCCAGTCTCCAACTTTTGATCTCTGCAACAGTCCTTCTGCACCCTAGTCTCCAACATATGCTCTCTGCAACAGTCCTTCTGTACCTCAGTCTGAAAACTCTTCTGTCTGGAACGAACCTTCTGCACCGCAGTCTCCTACCTCTACTCTCTTTAAGAGTCTATCTACACCTCAGTCTCCAACCTCTGCTCTCTTTAACAGTCCATCTGCAGCTCAGTCTCCAAATTCTGCTCTCTGTAAAATTCTTCTGCCCCGCTGTCTTTAACCTCTGCTCTCTGTAACACTCTTTTTGCACCCCAGTCTCCAACCTCTGCTCTCCGCAACAGTTCTTCTTCACCCCAGTCTCCAAACTCTGCTCTCTCCAACAGTCCTTAGGCACCGTAGTTACCAATATCAGCTCACTTTTACAGTCCTTCTGCACCCCAGACTCCAAACTCTGCTTTCTGTATCAGTCCTTCTGCACCCCAGTTTCCAACCTCTGCTGGCTATAACAGTCCTTCTGCACCCTAGTTTCCAAAATCAGCTATCTGCAACACTTTTTCTGCACCCCATTCTCCAACATCTGCTCTCTGTAACAATCCTTGTGCACCTCAGTCTCCAAACTCTATACTCTGCAACGTTACTTCTGCACCTCAGTCTCCAACATATACTCTCTGTATCAGTCTTTCTGCACCTGATTCTTCAACCTCTGCTCTCTGTAGGATCCTTCTCCAACCCAGTCTCCAAACTCTGCTCTCTGTAACAGTCCTTCTTCACCCCACTCTCCAACCTCTGCTCTCTGTAACCATCCTTCTGCACCCCAGTCTCCAAACTCTGCTCTCTTCACGGATCCTTCTACCCCTCACTCTCCAACCTCTGCTCTCTGCAAGGATTCTTCTGCACCACAATCTCCAACCTCTGCTCTCTGCAACAGTCCTTCTGCACACCAGTCTCCAAGATCTTCTCTCTGCAACAGTCCTTCAGCAACTCAGTCTAAAAACTCTGCTCTCTGCCACGATCCTTCTGGATCCCAGTTTCCTACTTCTGCTCTCTACAACAGTCCTCCTGCACCACAGTCTCCAGACTCTGCTCTCTATAAGATCCTTCTGAACTCCAATTTCCAAACTCTGCTCTCTGTAACATTCCTTCTCCACCCCAGTCTCTAACTTCTGTTTTCTGCAACAGTCCTGCTGCTCCCCAGTCTCCGAGATCTGCTCTGTGTAACAGTCCTTCTGTACCGCAGTCTCCAACCTCTGCTCTCTGTAACGGTCTTTCTACACCCCAATTTCCAACCTCTGCTTTCTGTAACAGTACTTCTGCACCTCAGTCTCCAAACTCTGCTCTCTGTAACATTCCTTCTGCACCCCAGTCTCCAACCTCTGCTCTCTGCATTGGTACCTCTGCACCCAAGTCTCCAACCTGGTTCTCAACAACAGTACTTCTGTACTGCATCTCCAACCTCTGTTCTCTGTAAGTTCCTTTTCCAACCCAGTCTTCCACCTCTACTTTCTATATCAGTCCTTCTGCACCACAGTATCCAAACTCTGCTCTCTGTAACCGTCATTTTGCACCTCATTCTGCAACCTCTGCTCTCTGAAACAGTCCTTCTGATATCAGTCTTCAAACTCCGCTCTCCGCAAGAGTCTTTCTGCACCCCAGTCTCCATCCTCTGCTCTCTGCAACAGTCCTTCTCCACTTCAGTCTCCAAGCTCTTCTCTCTTTAACAGTCCTTCTGTACTTCAATCTCCAACCTCTGCTCTCGGTAAGGGTCCTTCTGCACCCCAGTCTCCAAACTCTGCTTTCTGTATCAGTCTTTCTGCACCCCAGTCTCTAACCTGTGCTCTCTATAACTGTCTTTCTTCACCTCAGACTCCATCCTATGCTCTGTGCTACAGTCCTTAAGCGCCCCAATCTTTAACCTCTTCTCTCTGCGACAGTCCTTCTGCAGCTCAGTGTCAAAACTCTGCTCTCTGTAAGATCCTTCTGAAACCCAGTCTCCAACCTCTACTTTCTGCAATGGTCCTTATGTAAACCAGTCTCCAACATCTGTTCTCTACAACAGTCATTCTGCACCCCAGTCTCCAAAGTCTGCTCTCTGTAAGAGTCTTTCAGTCTGCAAACTCTGTTCTCTGTAAGGGTCCTTCTGCACCCCAGTCCTAAACCTCTGCTTTCTGTATCAGTCCTTCTGCATTGCGGTCTCCAAACACTGCTATCTCCAACGATTCTTCTGCACCTCAGTCTCCAACCTCTGCTCTCTCTAAGAGTCCTTCTGTACCTCATTCTCCAAACTCTGCTCTCTGTAAGATTCTTTTGCAACCCAGTCTCCAAACTCTGATCTCTGTAACTGTCCTTCTGCACCCCAGTCTCCAAGAACTGCTCTCTGTAACAGGCCTTCTTCACCCCAGTCTCCAAACACTACTGTATGTAACAGGCTTTTTGCACCCAGTACTCAAACTCTTCTCTCTTCAATGATCCTTCTCCACCCCAGTCTCCAACCTCTGCTCTCAGCAACAGTCGTTTTGCACCCCAGTCTTTAACCTATGCTCCCTGTAAGATAATTCTGCACACCTGTCTCCAACCTCTGCTCTCTGCAACACTCCTTCTGCACCCCAGTCTCCTAAATTTTCATCTGCAACAGTTTTTTTGCACCTCAGTCTTTAACCTGTGCTCTCTGTAAAAGTCCTTCTGCACCCCAGTCTCCAACCTGTGCTCTCAGTAAAAGTCCTTCTGCACCACAGTCTCCAACCTCTGCTCTCTCTAACAATCCTTCTGAAACCCAGTCTCCAAACTTTGCTCTCTGTAACGATCCTTCTGCACCCCAGTCTTTAAAGTCTGCTCTCTGTAACAGTCCTTCTGCACCCCAGTCTTCAAACTCTGCTTTCTGTAACCGTCTTCTGCATCTCAGTCTCCATCCTCTGCTCTATGCAACAGTTCATCTTCACCCACGTTTCCAACGTCTGCTCTCTGAAAAAGTCCTTCTAAACCATTGTCTCAAACTTCTGCTCTCTGTAACAGTCCTTCTGCACCCCATTCTCCATACTCTGCTCGCCCCAAGGATACTTCTGCACCCCAGTCTCCATCCTGTGCTCCCTGCACCTTTTTTTTGCACCCCAGTCTCCAGCATCTGCTCTCTGCAACAGTCCTTCTCCACCCCAGTCTGCAAACTCTGCTCTCTGTAACAGTCGTTCTGGACCTCAATCTAAAACCTCTACTCTCTGCAATAGACCTTCTACACCCCAGTCTCCACACTCTGCTCTAAGAAAAAGTTTTTCTGCACCCCAGTCTCCATCCTCTTCTCTCTGTAACTATCCTTCTCACCTCAGTCACCAACCTCTACTCTCTGTAACAGTGCTTCTGCACCTCAGTCTTCAAACTCTGTTCTCTGTAAAATACTTCTGCACCCCATTTTTTGAACTCTGCTCTGTAACAGGCCTTCTGCACCCCTATGTCCAACCTCTGCTCTCTGTATTAGTCCATCTGCACCCCAGTCTCCAAACGCTTCTCTCTGCAATGATCCTTCTGCACCCCAGTTTCCAACATCTGCTCGCTGCAACAGTCATTGTGCAACCCAGTCTCCAACATTTGCTCTCTGCAACAGTTCATCTGTACCTCAGTCTGAAAAATCTGTTCTCTGCAACAATTCCTCTGTACCCCAGTCTCCAACCTCTGCTCTCTGTAACAGTCTTTCTGTACATCTGTCTCTTAACTCTGCTCTCTGTAAAACCATTCTGAAACCCAGTCTACAAACTCTGCTCTCTTTAACAGTTCTTCTGCACCCCAGTCTCCAACCTCTGCTCTCTGAAACAGGCCTTCTGCATCCCTGTCTCCAAACTTTGCTCTCTGTAAGAGGCCTTCTGCACCACAGGCTCCAAGCTCTACTCTCTGCAACGATTCTTCTTCATCCTAGTCTTCTACCTCTTCTCTCTAAAACAGTTCTTCTGCACCCCAGTCTTCTACCTCTGCTCTCTGTAAGATCCTTCTGCACACTTGTCTCCAACCTCTGCTCGCTGTAACAGTCCTTCTGGAACCTATCTCCAAACGCTGCTCTCTGCAACGGTAATTCTGCACCCCACTCTCCAAACTCTTTTTTCTGCAACTGTCCTTTTATACCCCCGTCTCCAAACTCTGCTCTCTGTAACAGTCCTACTCTACCAGAGTCTCCAACCTCTGCTCTCTGTAACGGTCCTTCTGCCCCCCAGTCTCCAACATCTGCTTTCTTTGTCAGTCTTTCTGCACCCCAGTATCCAAACTCTGCTCTCTGTAACAGTCCTTATACACCTCAGTCTCCAACCTCTGCTTTTAGCAACAGTCCTTCTGAACCCCAGTCTCCTACCTCTGCTCTCTGCGACATACATTCTGCACCCCAGAATCAAACCTATGCTCTCTGTAAAAGTCTGTCTGCACCCCAGTCTCTAACCTCTGCTCTTTGTAATGGTCCTTCTGCAACCCAGTCTCAAACATCCGCTCTCTGTAACAGTCCTTTTGCACCGCAGTCTCCAAACTCTTTTCTCTGTAAGATCTTTAAGAAACCCATTCTCCAATGTCTGCTATCTGTAACTGTCATTCTGCACCCCAGTCTTTAACCTCTGCTCTCTGCAACAGTTTTTCTTCACCTCAGTCTCCAAACTCTGCTTTCTGTAACAGTCCTTCTGCACCCAAGTCTCGAACCTCTGCTCTCTGCAACATTCCTTCTGCACCCCAGTCTCCAAACTGTGCTCTCTGGAAAAGTCGTTCTGCACCCCAGTCTTCTAACTCTGCTCTCTGTAACGATCCTTCTACACCCCTGTATCGAACCTCTGCTCTCTGCAATGATCCTTCTGCACATAAGTTCCAACCTCTGTTCTCTGCAACGATCCTTCTGCACCTCAGTCTAAAACCTCTGCTCTCTGCAACAGTCCTTGTGAACCCTGTCTCCATCATCTGCTTTGTGCAACAGTTTTTCTGTACCTCAGTCTGAAAACTCCCCTCTCTATCATCCTCCATCTGCAACCCAGTCTCCAACCTATGGTCTTTGTAACAGTCCTTCTGTCCATCAATCTCCAATCTCTACTCTATGCAACACTCCTTCTGCGCACAAGTCTCTAACATCTGCTCTCTTAAACACTCCTTCTAGAACCCAGTCTCCAACATTTGCTCTATGCAACAGTCCTTCTACACCCCAGTCTCAATACTCTGATCGCCCCAACGATCCTTCTGCACACCAGTCTCCAAACTCTATTATCTACATCAATTCTTCTGCACCCCAATCTCCAACCTCTGCTCTCTGAAACAGTTCTTCTGTACCACAGTCTTCAACATTTGTTCTCTGTAAGGGTCCTAATGCACACCAGTATCCAACTTCTGCTTTCTGTATCAGTCATTTTGAACCAAAGTCACCAAACTCTGCCCTCTGTACCCATCCTTCTGGAACTCAGTCTGCAAATTCTGCTCTCTGCAACAGTTTTTCTGCACCCCAGTCTCGATCTTCTGCTCTCTGTAACAGTCCTTTTGTACCCCAGTATCCAACATCTGCTCTTTGCAACAGTCATTCTCCACCCCAGTCTGCAAACTTTGCTCTCTGTAACAGTCCTTCTGTACTGCATTCTACAACCTCTGCTCTCTGTAATGGTACTTCTGCACCCGAGTCTTCAACCCCTGCTTTCTGTGTCAGTCCATCTGCACCCCAGTCTCCAACCTCTCCTCTGTATAACCGTCCTTCTGCACTTTAGTCTCCAACATCTGTTCTTTGCTACAGTCCTTCTGGACCCCAATATCCAAAATCTACTCTCTGCAACAGTCCTTCTACATTTCAGTCTAAAACCTCTGCTCTCTGCAAGTGTCCTGCACCCCAGTCTCCAACATCTGCTCTCTCTAACAATCCTTCTGCACCTCAGTCTCCAACCTCTTCTCTCTGCAACAATCCTTCTGCACCGCAGTCTGAAACCTCTGCTAGCTGCAACAGTCCTTGTGAACCCCAGTCTCAAACATCTGCTTTCTGAAACAGTTCTTCTGTACCTCAGTCTGAAAACTCTGCTCTCTGCAATAATCCATCTGCACACAAGTCTCAAAACTTAGTTCTCTATAACAGTCCTTCTGTAACTCAGTCTCCAATTCCTGCTCTCTGCAACAGTCCTTCTACACCCAAGTCTCCATACTCTGATCGCCCCAACTGTCCTTCTGCACGTCAGGCTCCAAACTCTGTTCTCTACATCGGTTCTTCGGCAACCAAGACTCCAACCTCTGCTCTCTGTAACAGTCCCTCTGTACCACAGTCTCCAAACTCTGTTCCCTGTAAGGGTCTTTATGCACCCCAGTATTCAACTTGTGCTTTCTGTATCAGTCGTGTGAACCACAGTCTCCAAACTCTGCCCTCTGTAATCGTCTTTCTGAAACTCAGTCTGCAAACTTTGCTCTCTGCAACAGTCCTTCTGCACCCCAGGCACCATCCTCTGCTCTCTGTAACAGTCATTCTCCACCCCAGTCTGCAAACTTTGCTCTCTGTAACAGTCCTTCTGTACTGCATTCTACAACCTCTGCTCTCTGTAATGGTACTTCTGCACCCGAGTCTTCAATCTCTGCTTTCTGTGTCAGTCCATCTGCACCCCAGTCTCCAACCTCTGCTCTGTATAACTGTCCTTCTGCACTTTAGTCTCCAACCTCTGCTCTCTGCTACAGTCCTTCTGGACTCCAATCTCCAACCTCTACTCTCTGCAACAGTCCTTCTACATTTCAGTCTAAAACCTCTGCTCTCTGCAAGTGTCCTTCTGCACCCCAGTCTCCAACATCTGCTCTCTCTAACAATCCTTCTGCACCTCAGTCTCCAACCTCTGCTCTCTGCAACGATCCTTCTGCACCGCAGTCTGAAACCTCTGCTAGCTGCAACAGTCCTTGTGAACCCCAGTCTCAAACATCTGCTTTCTGAAACAGTTCTTCTGTACCTCAGTCTGAAAACTCTGCTCTCTGCAATAATCCATCTGCACGCCAGTCTCAAAACTCTGTTCTCTGTAACAGTTCTTCTGTAACTCAGTCTCCAATCACTGCTCTCTGCAACAGTCCTTCTACACCCAAATCTCCATACTCTGATCGCCCCAACTGTCCTTCTGCAACCCAGTATCCAAACTCAGTTCTCTACAACGGTTCTTCTGCAACCAAGACTCCAACCTCTGCTCTCTGTAACAGTCCCTCTGTACCAAAGTCTCCAACCTCTGTTCTCTGTAAGGGTCTTTATGGACCCCAGTATTCAACCTGTGCTTTCTGTATCAGTCGTTTGAACCACAGTCTCCAAACTCTGCCCTCTGTAACCGTCTTTCTGAAACTCAGTCTGCAACCTTTGCTCTCTTCAACAGTCCTTCTGTACCCCAGTCTCCATCCTCTGCTCTCTGCAACAGTCATTCTGCACACCAGTCTGCAAACTTTGCTCTCTGTAACATTTCTTCTGTACTGCATTCTCCAACCTCTGCTCTCTGTAAGGGTACTT
Source organism: Ictidomys tridecemlineatus (assembly GCF_052094955.1). Classification (NCBI taxonomy): domain Eukaryota; kingdom Metazoa; phylum Chordata; class Mammalia; order Rodentia; family Sciuridae; genus Ictidomys; species Ictidomys tridecemlineatus. Next base: position 17,866 of record NW_027522623.1, read on the forward strand.
CTGCACCCCAATTTCCAACCTCTACTTTCTGTGTCAGTCCTTCTGCAACCCAGTCTCCAACCTCTGCTCTGCGTAACTGTCCTTCTGCACCTTAGACTCCAACCTCTGGTCTCTGCTACAGTCCTTCTGAACCCCAATCTCCAACCTCTACTCTCTGCAACAGTCCTTGTACATCCCAGTGTAAAAACTCTGCTCTCTGCATCAGTCCTTCTGCACCCCTGTCTCCAACCTCTACTCTCTGTAACAATCCTTCTGCAGCTCAGTCTCCAACCTCTGCTCTCTGCAACGGTCCTTCTGCACCTCAGTCTCCAACTTCTACTCTCTGTAACAGATCTTCTGCACCTCAGTCTCCATTCTCTGCTCTCTGTAAGATCCTTCTGCAACCCAGTCTTCAAACTCTGCTCTCTTTAACAGTCCTTCATCACCCCAGTCTCCAAATTGTGACATCTGTAACAGGCCTTCTGCACTCCAGTCTCCAAACTCTGCTCTCTGTATCAATCCATCTGCACCCCAGTCTCTAACGTCTGCTCACTGCAACGATCCTTCTGCACCCCAGTCTCCAACATCTGCTCGCTGCAACAGTCCTTGTGCAACCCAGTCTACAACATTTGCTCTCTGCAACATTTCTTCTGTACCTCAGTCTGGAAACTCTGCTGTCTGCAATAATTCTTCTGCACCCCAGTCTCCAACCTGTGCTCTCTGTAACAGTCCTTCTAAAACTCAGTCACCAAACTCTGCTTACTGGAGCACTCCTTCTGCATCCCAGTCTCCAACCTCTGCTCTCTGCAACATTTCTTCTGCTTCCCAGTATCAACCTGTTCTCTCTATAAAAGTCCGTCTGCACCCCAGTCTCCAACCTCTGCTGTTTTTAACAATCATTCTGCACATCAGACTCTAACCTCCACTCTCTGCAACAGTCTTTCTGCACCTCAGTCTTCAAACTCTGCTTTCTGAAACAGTCCTTCTGCACTCAAGTCTCCAACCTCTGCTCTCCGCAACATTTCTTCTGCACCTCAGTCTCCAACCTCTGCTCTCTGCAACGATCCTTCTGCACTCCAGTCTCAATCCTCTGCTCATTGCAACAGTCCTTGTGAACCCCAGTCTCCAACATCTGCTTACTGCAACAGTTCTTCTGTACCTCAATATAAAATATCTGCTCTCTGCAACAGTCCTTCTACACCCCAGTCTCCATACTCTGCTCGCCCCAACGATCATTCTGCACCCCAGTCTCCAACGTGTGCTCTCTGAAATAGTCCTTCTAAACCCCAGTCTCCAACCTCTGCTCTCTGCAACAGTCCTTCTACACCCTAGTCTCCAAACTGTGCTCTCCCCAACGATCCTTCTGAACCCCAGACTCCAACCATTGTTTTCTACATCAGTTTTTCTGCACCCCAATCTCCAAATTTGCTCTCTGTAACAGTCCTTCTGTACTGCCGTCTCCAACCTCTTTTCTCTGTAAGGGTCCTTATGCACCCCAGTATCCAACCTCTAATTTCTGTATCAGTCATTTTGCACCACCGTCTTCAAACTCTTCCCTCTCTAACAGTCCTTCTGCAACTCAGTCTGCAACCTCTGCTCTCTGCACCAGTCCTTCTGCACCCCAGTCTCCATCCTCTACTCTCTGCAACAGTCCTTTTGCACCCAAGTCTTAAATTCTGCTCTCTGCAACAGTAATTCTCCACCCCAGTCTCCAACCTCTGCTCTCTGTAACAGTCCATCTGTACTGCATTCTCCAAACTCTGCTCTCTGTAAGGGAACTTCTGCACCCGAGTCTCCAAACTCTGCTTTCTGTATCAGTCTTTCTGCACCCCAGTCTCCAAACTGTGCTCTGTGTAACTGTACTTCTGCACCTTAGACTCCAACCTCTGCTCTCTGCTACACTCCTTCTGGACGCCAATTTCCAAACTCTACTCTCTGCAACAGTCCTTCTGCAAGCCAATCTCCAAACTCTACTATCAGCAACAGTCCTTCTGAACCTTAGTCTCCAACCTCTGCTCTCTGCAACATTCCTTCTGCACCCAAGTATAAAACCATTGCTCTCTCTAAAAGTCCGTCTGTACCCAAGTCTCCAACCTCTGCTCTCTGTAACGATCCTTCTGCACCTCAGTCTCGAACCTCCGCTCTCTGTAACAATCCTTATGCACCTCAGTCTCCAAACTCTTTTCTCTCTAAGATCCTTCTGAAACTCAGTCTCCAACGTCTCCTCTCTGTAACAGTCCTTCTGCACCCCAGTCTTTAATCTCTGCTCTCTGAAACAGTCCTTCTGAACCTCAGTCTCCTACCACTGCTTTCTGAAACAGTCCTTCTGCAAACAGATCTCCAACCTCTGCTCTCCGCAACATTTCTTCTGCACCCAAGTATCCAACATGTGCTCTCTGTACAAGTCCTTCTGCACCCCAGTCTCCAAACTCTGCTCTCTGCTCGCCCCAATGATCCTTCTGCACCCCAGTCTCAAACGTTTGCTCTCTGCAACAGTCCTTATACACCCCAGTCTCCAACCTCTGCTCTCTGCAACAGTCCTTATACACCCCAGTCTCCAACCTCTTCTCTCTGCAATGATCATTCTGCACGCCAGTCTGAAACCTCTGCTAGCTGCAACACTCCTTGAGAACCCCAGTCTCCAACATCTGCTTTCTGAAACAGTTCTTCTGTACCTCAGTCTAAAAACTCTGCTCTCTGCAATAATCCATCTGTACCCCAGTCTCCAAACTCTGTTCTCTGTAATAGTCCTTCTGTAACTCAGTCTCCAATTCCTGCTCTCTGCAACAGTCCTTCTACACCCAAGTCTCCATACTCTGATCGCCCCAACGGTCCTTCTGCACCCCAGTCTCCGAACTCTGTTCTCTACATCGGTTCTTCTACAACCCATACTCCAACCTCTACTCTCTGTAACAGTCCTTCTGTACCACAGTCTCCAACCTCTGTTCTCTGTAAGGGTCTTTATGTACCCCAGTATCCAACCTGTGCTTTCTGTATCAGTCGTTTGAACCATAGTCTCCAATCTCTGCCCTCTTTAACCGACTTTCTGCAACTCAGTCTGCAACCTCTGTTCTCCACAATAGTCCTTTTGCACTCCAGTCTCCAAACTTTGCTCTCTGTAACAGTCCTTCTATACTGAATTCTCCAACCTCTGTTCTCTGTAAGGGTACTTCTGCACCCCAATTTCCAACCTCTGCTTTCTGTGTCAGTCATTCTGCAACCCAGTTTCCAAAATCTGCTCTGCGTAACTGTCCTTCTGCACCTTAGTCTCCAGCCTCTGCTCTCTGGTACAGTCCTTCTGAACCCCAATCTCCAACCTGTACTCTCTGCAACAGTCCTTGTACATCCCAGTCTGAAACCTTTGCTTTCTGCAACAGTCCTTCTGCACCCCAGTCTCCAAACTCTGCTCTCTGTAACAGTACTTCTGCACCTCAGTCTCCAAACTCTGCACTCTGCAACAGTCCTCTGCACCCCAGTCTCCACCCTCTGCTCTCGGTAAGAGTTCTTCTGCACCCCAATCTCCAAACTCTGCTCTCTGTAACACTCCTTCTGCACTCCAGTCTCCACCCTGTGATCTCTGTAACTATTCGTCTGGACATCAGTCTCCAACCTCTGCTCTCTACAACGTTCCTTCTGTTCCTCAGTCTCCAAACTCTACTCTCTGTAAAAGTCCTTCTGCACCTCAGTCTCCAAACTCTGCACTTTGCAACGATCCTTCTGCACCCCAGTTTCCAAAATGTGCTTTCTGTAACAGTCCTTCTGCACCCCAGTCTCCAACCTCTGCTCTCTGTAACAGGTCTTCTGCACCCCAGTCTCCAACCTCTGCTCTCTGAAACAGTCCTTGTGCACCTCAGTCTGAAAACTCTGCTCTCTGCAAAAATCTTTCTGCACCCGAGTTTCCAACCTTTGCTCTCTATAACAGTCCTTCTGAACCTCAGTCTCCAAAATGCTCTCTGTAAGATCCTTCTGAAAACCAGTATCGAAATTGTGCTATCTGCAACAGTCCTTCTTCACCCCAGTCTGCAAACTCTGCTCTCTGTAACAGGCGTTCTGAACCCCGGTCTCCAATCTCTGCTGTCTGTAACTGGCCTTCTGCACCCCAGTCTCCAACCTTTTCTCTCTGCAGCGATCCTTCTTCACCTCAGTCTCCAACCTCGGCTCTCTACAACAGTCCTTCTGCACCCCAGTCTCCAACCTCTGCTCATTTTAACAGTCCTTCCGCACCGCAGTCAGCAACCTCTGCTCTCTGCAACAGTTCTTCTTAACCCCAGTAACCAAAATCTGCTCTGTTTAATGATCCTTCTGCACCTTAGTTTCCAACTTCTGCTCTCTGCAATGATCCTTCTGCACCCCAGTCTCCAACCTCTGCTCTCTTTATCAGTCCTTCTGCACCCAAGTCTCCTAACTCTGCTCTCTGCAACACTTCTTCTGCACCTTAGTCTCCAACCTGTGCTCTCTGTAACTGTCCTTCTGCACCCCAGTCTTCAACATGTGCTTTCTCCAATGATCCTTCTTCTACCCAGTCTCCAAACTCTGCTCTCTGTAAAAGACTTTTTGTATCGCAGTCTCAGACCTCTTCTCTTCGTAATGGTCCATCTGCTCCCCAATTGCAAACCTCTGCTTTCTGTAACAGTCCTTTTGCACCTCAGGCTCCAAACTCTTCTCTCTGCAACGATCCTTCTGTACCTCAGTCTCCAACCTCTGCTCTCTGTAAAAGTCCTTCTGCACCTCAGTCTCCATCCTTTGCTCTCTGTAATAGTCCTTCTACACCCCAGTCTCCAAACTCTGCTCTCTGTAACAATACTTCTGCACCTCAGTCTCCAATGTCTACTCACTGTAACAGTTTTTCTGTACCACAGTTTCCAACCTCTTCTTCCTAAAACGATACTTCTGCAACCCAATTGCCAACCTGTGCTTTCTGAAACAGTCCTTCTGCACCTGAGACTCCAACCTCTGCTCTCTGTAACAGTTCTTCTAAGCCTCAGTCTGAAACCTCTGCTCTCTGCAACAAACCTTCTAAACACCAGTCTCCAAACTGTGCTATCTGTAACAATCCTTCTGCAGCCCAGTCTCAAATATCTGCTCTCTGTAACAGGTCTTCTGTCCCAGTCTCCAACCTCTTCTCTCTGCAACGATTCTTCTGCACCTCAGTGTCCAACCTCTGCTCTCTGCAACAGTCCTTCTGTCTCCCAGTCTCAAACATCTGCTCTCTGTAAGATCGTTCTGCAGCCCGTTCTTTAAACTTTGCTCTCTGTAACACTCATTCTGCACCTCAGTATCCAACCTCATCTCTCTGCAATGGCCCTTCTGCACCCCAGTATCCCACCTCTGTTCACTGCAGCAGTCCTTCTGCACCCCAGGCTACAAACTCTGCTTTCTGTAATGGTCCTTCTGCACCCCAGTCTCCAAACTCTACTTTCCGTATCAGTTATTCTGCACCCCCGTCTAAAATCTCTGGTCTATGTAACAGTCCTTCTGAACCTCAGTCTCCAAACTCTTCTCTCCTAAACAGTCCTTCTGCACCCCAGTCTCCAAGCTCTGTTCCGTGCAAAAGTCTTTCTACACACCAGTCTTCAACATCTGCTATCTGCAATGATCCTTCTGCATCCCAGTCTCCAACGTCTGCTCTCTGCAACAGTCCTTCTACACAACAGTCTTCACCTTCTGCTCTCTGCTACAGTCCTTCTGCACCACAGTCTTCAACCTGTGCTCTCTTCAACATTTCTTCTGCACCCCAGTCTCCAAACTGTGATCTCTGTAACTATCCTACTGCACCCTGGTCTCCAATCTCTGCTCTCTGTAGCGATCCTTCTGCACGTCAGTCTCCAAACTCTGCTCTCTGCAACGATCCTCCTGCACCCCAGTATCCAATGTCTGTTCTCTGCAACAGTCCTTCTCACCCCAGTCTCAGCCTCTGCTATCTGTAACATCCTTCTGCACCCCAGTTTCCAAACTCTGCTCTAGGTGACATTCTTTCTGCACCCTATTTTCCACACTATGCTCTTTGTAACAGTACTTCTGTACTGCTTTCTCCAATCTCAGCTCACTGCAACATTTCTTCTGCACCCCAGTCTCCAAACTGTGCTCTCTGTAATTGTCTTTCTGACCCTAGTTTTCAACCTGTGTTCTCTGTAACGATCCTTCTGCACCTCAGTCTCCAACCTCTGCTCTCTGCAACGATCATTCTGCACCTCAGTTTCCAAACTCTGCTCTCTGCAACGATCCTGCTGCACCTCAGTCTCCAACCTCTGCTCTCTGTAACAGGCTTACTGTACCCCAGTCTCCAAACTCTGCTCTCTGTAACAGTTCTTCTGCACCCCAATCTCGAATCTCTGCTCTCTGTAACAGTCTTTCTGCACCCCAGTCTCCAACCTATTCTCTCTGCAACGATCCTTCTGAACCTCAGTCTCCAACCTCTGCTCTCTGTAAGATCCTTTTGCATCCCTTTCTCCAACCCTTCCTCTCTGTAACAGTCCTTCTGCACCCATGTATCCAACCTCTGCTCTCTCTAAAAGTCCTTCTGCACCTCAGTCTCCAAACTTTGCTCTCTGTAATGGTCTTTCTGTACATCAGTCTCCAATCTCTGCTCTCTGTATCAATCCTTCTGCACCTCAGTCTAAAACGTCTGCTCTGTAAAATTCCTTCTGCACCCAGGTCTCCAACATCTGCTCTCTACAATGGTCCTTCAGCACCAAAGTCTCCAAACTCTGCTCTCTCTAAATGTCATTCTGTACCACAGTCTCCAACCTCTTCTCTCTATAACGGTCCTTCTGCACCCCAATTGCCAACCTCTGCTTTCTGTAACAGTCCTTCGGCACCTCAGATTCCAACCTCTGCTCTCTGTAACAGTCCTTCTAAGCCTCAGTATGAAACCTCTGCTGTCTGCAAAAATCCTTCTGCATCCCAGTTTCCAAACTTTGCTATCTGTAACAATCCTTCTGCACCCCAGTCTCCATCGTCTGCTCTCTGTAAGAGGTCTTCTGCACCCCAGTCTCAAACCTCTTCTCCCTAAATGATCCTTCTGCACCTCAGTCTCCAACCTCTGCTCTCTGCAATGATCCTCTGCACCTCAGTCTCCAACATCTGCTCTCTGCAATGATCCTTCTGCAATCCAGTCTACAACAACTGCTCTCTGCAACAATCCTTCTGCACTCCAGTCTCCAACCTCTGCTCTCTGCTACAGTACTTCTTCACCCCAGTCTCCCACCTCTACTCTCTGCAAGATTTCTTCTGCACCCAAGTCTCCAACCTGTGCTCTCTGTAACTGTCCTGCTGCACCCAGGTCCCCAAACTCTGCTTTTTTTAGCGATTTTTCTGAACCTCATTCTCCAACCTCTGCTCTCTGCAACGATTCTTCTGCACACCAGTCTCCATCCTCTGCTCTCTGTAAAAATCCTTTTGCACCCCAGTCTCCAACCTCTCCTGTCTGTTAAAGTCCTTCTGCACTTAAGTCTCCAAGTTCTGCAATCTGTAACAGTCCTTCTGCACCCCAGTCTCAAACCTCTGCATTCAGAAATGATCTTTCTGCACCTCAATCTCCAACCTCTGCTCTCTTTAATAGTTTTTCTGCACCAAGTCTCGAACATCTGCTCTCTGAAACGATCCTTCTTCTCCCCAGGCTCCAACCTCTGCTCTCTGCAATAGTCCTTCTACATGCCAGTTTCCAAAATCTGCTCTCTGTAACAGTCTTTCTGCACCTCAGTCTCCAAACTCTGCTCTCTGAAACAGTCTTTCTACACCCCTGTCTCCAACCTCTACTCTCAGTAACAGTTCTTCTGCACCCCAATCTCCAAACTCTGCTTTCTGTAACACTCCTTCTGCACCCCAGTCTCCACCCTCTACTCTCTGTAAAAGTCCTTCTGCACCTCAGTCTCCAAACTCTGCTCTCTGTAAGATGCTTCTGCAACCCATTTTTCAAACGCTGCTCTCAGTAACAGTCTTCTGCAACCAAGTCTCCAAACTCTGCTCTCTGTAACATGCATTCTGCACCCCAGTCTTCAAACTCTGCTCACTGTAACAGGCCTTCTGCACCCCAGTCTCCAACCTGTGCTCTCTGCAACGATACTTCTCCACCCCAGTCTCCAAACTCTGCTCCCTGCAACAGTCCTTCTCTAACCCCAGGATCCAACATCTGCTCTCTGAAACAGTGCTGCTGCACCTCAGTCTGAAAACTTGGCTCTCTGCAAAAATCCTTCTTCACCCGAGTTTCCAAACTTTGCTCTCTGTAACAGTCCTTCTGAACCTCAGTCTACAAAATGCTCTATGTAAGATCCTTCTGCAACCCAGTCACGAAAGTGTGCTATCTTTAACAGTCCTTCTGCAACCCAGTCTCCAAACTCTGCTCTCTGTAACAGGCCTTCTGCACCCCAGTCTCCAACCACTTCTCTCTTCAACGATCCTTCTTAACCTCAGTCTCCAACCTCTGCTCTCTGCAACAGTCCTTCTGCACCCCAGTCTCCAACCTCTGCTCTCTGTAACAATCCTTCTGCACCTCACTCTCTAACCTTTGCTCTCTGCAACGGTTCTTCTGCACCTCAGTCTCCACACTCTGTTCTCTGCAACATTCCTTCTGTACCCCAGTCTCCAACCTCTGCTCTGCAACAATCCTTCTGCAACCAGTCTCCAAACTCTGCTCTCTGCTAAAGTACTTCTGCACCCGAGTCTCCAGCATCTGCTCTCTGTATCAGTCCTTTTACACCTCAGTCTCTAACCTCTGCTCTCTGGAGCAGTTTTTTTACACCCCAGTAACCAAACTCTGCTCTGGGTAATGATCCTTCTGCACCTTAGTTTCCAACCTCTGCTCTCTGCAACGATCCTTCTGCACCCCAGTCTCCAACCTCTCATCTCTGTATCAGTCCTTCTGCACCACAGTCTCCAAACTCTGCTCTCTGCAAAAGTCCTTATGCACCGAAGTCTCTAAACTCTGTTGTCTGCAACATTTATTCTACACCCCAGTCTCCAACCTGTGCTCTCTGTAACAGTCCTTCTGCATCCCAGTCTCCAACATCTTCTCTCTGCAATGATTTTTCTTCTACCCAGTCTCGAAACTCTGCTCTCTGTAAAAGTCCTTTTGTATCGCAGTCTCCAACCTCTTCTCTTTGTAACAGTCCATCTCCTCCCCAATTACCAACGTCTGCTTTCTGTAACAGTCCTTCTGCACCCCAGTCTCCAAACTCTTCTCTCTGCAACGTTCTTTCTACACCTCAGTCTCCAACCTCTGCTCTCTATAAAAGTCCTTTTGCACCTCAGTCTCCATTCTTTGCTCTCTGTAATTGTCCTTCTGCACCCAAGTCTCCAATATCTGCTCTCTGTAACAATTCTTCTGCACCCCTGTCTCCCAAATCTTCTCTCTACAAAGGTCCTTCTGCAGCCCAGTCTACAAACTCTGCTCTGTAACAGTCTTTCTGTACAGCAGTTCCAACCTCTTCTCTCTATAACGGTCCTTCTACACCCCAATTTCCAACCTCTGCTCTCTGTAACAGTCCTTCTAAGCCTCAGTCTGAATCTTCTGCTCTCTGCAACAATCCTTCTAAACAACAGTCTCCAAACTGTGCTATTTGTAACAATTCTTCTGCACCCCAGTCGCCAAAATCTGCTCTCTGTAACAGGTTTTTTGCAACCCAGGCTCCAAACTCTGGTCTCTGTAACAGGCCTTCTGCACCCCATGCTCCAACCTCTGCTCTCTTCAAAAGTCCTTCTACACCCCAGTCTCCAACCTCTGCTCTCTGCAACGAGCCTTCAGCATCCCAGTCTCCAAAGTCTGCTCTCTTTAAGATCCTTCTGCACCCCGTTCTCCAAACTTTGCTCTCTGTAACAGTCATTTTGCACCTCAGTCTCCAACCTCATCTCTCTGCAACCTTTCTTCTGCACCCCAGTCTCCAAAATCTGCTCTCTGTAAAAGATTTTCTGCAACCCAGTCTCCAAACTCTGCTCTCTGCAACAGTCCTTCTACACCCCAGTCTCCTACCTCTGCTCTCTGCTACAGTAATTCTGCAACTGAGTCTCCAACCTCTGCTCTCTGCAACCTTTCTTCTGCACCCCAGTCTTCAAAATCTGCTCTCTGTAACAGGTTTTCTGCAACCCAGTCTCAAAACTCTGCTCTCTGTACAGGCCTTCTGCACCCCAGTCTCTAACATCTGCTCTATGCAAAAGTCTTTCTACACCCCAGTCTCCAACCTGTGCTCTCTGCAACAATCCTTCTGCATCCCAGTCTCTGATGCCTCCTCTATGTAAGATCCTTCTTCACAACCTTCTTTAAACTTTGCTGTCTGTAACAGTCATTCTGCACGTAAGTCTCCAACCTCATCTCTCTGCAACGGCCCTTGGGCATCCCAGTATACAACCTCTGTTCTCTGCAGTTGTCCTTCTGCACCCCAGGCTACAAACTCTTCTCTGTGTAACAGTCCTTTTGCACCCCAGTCTCCGAAATCTACTTTCCCTATCAGTTATTGTGAACCCCAGTCTAAAGCCTCTGCTCTCTGTAACAGTCCTTCTGCACCTCAGTCTCCAACCTCTGCTTCCTGCAACAGTTCATCTGCACCCCAGTCTCCAACCTCTGCTCTCTGCAAACGTCTTATTATACCCCAGGATCCAACATCTGTTCTCTGCAACGATCAATCTGCATCCAAGTCTCCAACGTCTGCTTTCTGCAACAGTCCTTCTACACCCCAGTTTCCATCCTCTGCTCTCTGCTACAGTCCTTCTGCACCCCAGTCTCCAACCTCTGCTCTCTGCAACCTTTCTTCTGCACCCCATTCTCCAACCTGTGCTCTCTGAAACTATCTTACTGCACCCCGGTCTCCAAACTCTGCTCTCTGTAGCGATCCTTCTGCACCTCAGTCTCCAAACTCTGCTCTCTGCAAGGATCCTTCTGCAACCCAGTCTCCCACATCTGCTCTCTGCAACGGTCCTTCGGCACCCCAGACTCCAAACTCTGCTCTCTGTAACTCTCCTTCTGTACGGCAGTCTCCAACCTCTTCTCTCTATAACGGTCCTTCTGCACCCCAATTTCCAACGTCTGCCCTCTGTAACAGTCCTTCTAAGTCTCAGTCTGAAACTTCTGCTCTCTGCAACAATCCTTCTAAACCCCAGTCTCCGAACTGTCCTATCTGTAACAATCCTTCTGCACCCCAGTATCCAACATCTGCTCTTTGTAGCGATCCTTCTGCACCTCAGTCTCCAAACTTTGCTCTCTGCAAGGATCCTTCTGCATCCCAGTCTCCCACATCTGCTCTCTGCAACGGTCCTTCTGCACCCCAGACTCCAAACTCTGCTCTCTGTAACTCTCCTTCTGTACGGCAGTCTCCAACCTCTTCTCTCTATAACGGTCCTTCTGCACCCCAATTTCCAACGTCTGCCCTCTGTAACAGTCCTTCTAAGTCTCAGTCTGAAACTTCTGCTCTCTGCAACAATCCTTCTAAACCCCAGTCTCCGAACTGTCCTATCTGTAACAATCCTTCTGCACCCCAGTATCCAACATCTGCTCTCTGTAACAGGTCTTCTGCAACCCATTCTCCAACTCTGCTCTCTGTAACAGGCCTTCTGCACCCCAGTCTCCAACCTCTGCTCTCTGCAAAAGTCCTTCTACACCCCAATCTCCAACCTCTGCTCTCTGCAACGATCTTTCTGCATCCCAGTCTCCAACGTCTGCTCTTTGTAAGATCCTTCTTCACCCTGTTCTCCAAACTATGCTCTCTGTAACAGTCATTCTGCACCTCAGTCTCCAACCTCATCTCTCTGCAGTGGTCCTTGTGCACACCAGTATCCAACCTCTGTCCTCTGCAGCTGTCCTTCTGCATCCCAGGCTACAAACTCTGCTCTCTGTAACAGTCCTTCTGCACCCCAGTCTTCAAAGTCTACTTTCCGTATGAGTTATTCTGCACCCCAGTATAAAACCTCTGCTCTCTGTATCAGTCCTATTGCACCTCAGTCTCCAACCTCTGCTCTCTGAAACAGTCCTTCTGCACCTCAGTCTCCAAGCTCTGCTATCTGTAACAGTCCTTCTGCACATCAGTGTCAAACCTCTGCTCTCTGTAATGATCGTTTTGCACCTCACGTGCAAACTGTGCTCACTGTAACAGGCCTTCTGCTCCACAGTCTCCAACCTCTGCTTTTTGTAACAGTTCTTCTGAACCCCAGTCTCCATCCTCTGCTCTCTGTAAGAATCCTTTGACACCCCTGTCTCTAACCTCTCCTCTCTGTAAAAGTCCTTCGGCACCTCAGTATCCAAACTCTGCAATCTGTAACGGTCTTTCTGCACTCCAGTCTCCATCCTCTGCTTTCTGTATCAGTCCTTCTGCACCCAAGTCTCCAAACTATGCTCTCTGCAACATTTCTTATGCACCCCAGTCTCCAACCTGTGCTCTCTGTGACAATCCTTCTGCACCGAAGTCTCCAACATCTGCTCTCTGCAACAATGCTTCTTCTATCCAGTCTTCAAAGTCTGCTCTCTGTAAAAGTCCTTTTGTATCGCAGTCTCCAACCTCTTCTCTTTGTAACGGTCCATCTGCTCCCCAATTGCCAACTTTCGCTTTCTGTAACAGTCCTTCTGCACCCCAGTCTCCAAACTCTTCTCTCTGCAAAGATCCTTCTTCACCTTAATCTTCAAGCTCTGCTGTCAGTAAAAGTCCTTCTGCACCTCAGTCTCAATATTTTGCTCTCTGTACTGGTCCTTCTGCACCCCAGTCTCCAATCTCTGTTCTCTATAACAATCCTCGTGCACCTCTGTCTCCAACGTCTGCTCTCTGTAACAGGACTTCTTCACCCCAGTCTCCAAACTCTGCTCTTTGCAACAGTCCTTCTGTACCGCAGTCTCCAACCTCTTCTCCCTAAAAGGATACTTCTGCAACCCAATTGCCAACCTCTGCTTTCTGAAACAGTACTTCTGCAGCTCAAATTCCAACCTCTGCTCACTGTAACAGTCCTTCTAAGCCTCAGAATGAAACATCTGCTCTCTGCAACAATCCTTCTAAACCCCAGTCTCCAAACTGTGCTATCTGTAACAATCCTACTGCACCCCAGTCTCAAACATCTGCTCTCTCTAACAGGTCTTCTACACCTCATTCTCCAAAGTCTACTCTCTGTAACAGGCCTTCTGCACCCCATTCTCCAACCTCTGCTCTCTGCAACGATTCTTCTGCAACTCAGTCTCCAACCTCTGCTCTCTGCAACAGTCCTTCTGCACCCCAGTCTCCAAACTCTGCTCTCTGTAAGATCCTTCTCCACCCCGTTCTCCAAACTTTGCTCTCGGGAACAGTCATTCTGCATCTCAGTCTTCAACCTTATCTCTCTGCAATGGCCCTTCTGCACCCCAGTATCAAACCTCTATTCTCTGCAGCATTCCTTCTGCACCCCAGGCTAGAAACTCTGCTTTCTGTAGTAGTCCTTCTGCACCGCAGTCTCCAACCTCTGCTCTCTGCTACAGTCCTTCTGCACCCCAATCTCCAACCTCTGCTCTCTTCAAAATTTCTTCTGCACCCCAGTCTCCAACCTGTGCTCTCTGTAACTATCCTACTGCACCCCAGTCTCCAACCTCTGCTCTCTGCAATGATCCTTCTGCACCCCAGTCTCCAACGTCTGTTCTCTGCAACAGTCCTTCTCACCCCAGTCTCCAGGCTCTGCTCTCTGTAACATCCTTCTGCACCCCAGTTTCCAAACTCTGCTCTAGGTGACATTCCTTCGGAACCCCAGTCTCCACCCACTGCTCTTTGTAACAGTACTTCTGTACCGCAGTCTCCTATCTCTGCTCACTGCAGCATTTCTTCTGCACCCCAGTCTCCAATCTGTGCTCTCTGTAACGATCCTTTTGCACCTCAGTCTCCAAACTCTGCTCTCTAAAACAGTCCTTCTGCACCCCTGTCTCCAAACTCTTCCGTCTGTAACAGTCGTTCGGCATCCCTTCACCAAACTCTGCTGTCTGTAACAGGCTTTCTGCACCGAGTCTCCAACTTCAGTTCTCTGGAACTGTCCTTCTACACCCCAGTCTCAAACCTCTGCTCTCTAAAAAGATCTTTCTGCACTCCAGTCTACAACCTCTGTAATCTACAACAATCCTTCTGCACCTCAGTTCCCAAACTCTGACTTCTGCAATGGTGCTACTGCACTCCAGTCTCTAATATCTGCTCTCTACAACGATCATTTTGCTCCACAGTCTTCAACCTCTGCTCTCTGCAAAAGTCCTTCTGCACCCCAGTCTCAAACCTCTGATCTCTGTAAGATCCTACTGCACCCCAGTTTCCAAACTCTGCTCTCTGTAACATTCCTTCTCCACCCAGTGCCCAACCTCTGCTCTCTGCAACAGTCCTTCTGCACGCCAGTCTCTAACCTCTGTTCTCGGCAACAGTACTTCTGCACCCCAGTCTCCAAACTCTGCTCTGGGTATCATTTCTTCTGCACCTTATTCTCCAACCTCTGCTCTATGTAAGATCTTTTTGCAACCCAGTCTCCAAACTCTGCTCTCTGTAACTGTCCTTCTGCACCCCAGTCTCAAACCTCTACTCTGTGCAACAGTTCGTCTGCACCCCAGTCTTCAACCTCTGCTCTCTGAAAGATCCTTCTGCAACCTAGTCTCCAAACTCTCATCTCTGTCACAGTCCTTCTTCACACCAGTCTCCAACCTCTACTCTCTGTAACAATCATTCTGCACCTCAGTCTTCGACATCTGCTCTCTGCAACGGTCCTTCTGCACCCCATTCTCCAACCTCTGTTGTCTGCAAGAGTCCTTCAGCACGTCATATCGAACCTCTACTCCCTTAAACAATCCTTCTGCACCATAGTCTCCAACTTCAGCTCTCTGCAACAGTTCTTCTGCACCCAGGTCTCCAACATCTACTTTCTGAAATAGTACTTCTCCACCCCAGTCTCTAACCTCTTCTCTCTGTAAGAGTCCTTCTGTACCGCAGTCTCTAACTTCTGCTCTCTGTAAGAAACCGCACCCCAGTTTCAAAACTCTGCTCTCTGTAACATTGCTTCTCAACCCAAGTCTTAAATCTCTGCTCTCTGCAACAGTCCTTCTGCACCACAGTCTCCAAACTCTGCATTCTGTATCAGTCCTTCTGCATCCCAGTCTCCAAACTCTGCTCTCTGTAACAGCCCTTCTTCACCCAGTCTCCAAACTTCCCTCTCTGTAACAGTCATGCTTCACCCCACTCTTCAAACTCTACTATCTGCAACAGTCCTTCTACACCCCAGTCTTCAACCTCTGCTCTGTGTAACAGTCTTTCTGCAACCCAGTGTCCAATCTCTGCTCTCTGCAACGATCCTTCTGCATCCCAGTCTCCAACATCTGCTCTCTGCAACCGTCCTTCTGCACTCAAGTTTTCAAACTCTGCTCTCTGCAATGATCTTTCTGCACACCAGTCTCCAAACTCTGTTCTCTGCAATGATCCTACTGCACCTCAATCACCAACCTCTGCTCTCTATAACAATTCTTCTGCACCTCAGTGTCCAAACTCTTCTCTAGGTAATATCTTTCTGGAACCAAGTCTCGAAACTCTGCACTCTGTAACAGCCCTTCTGCACCCAGTCTCCAACATTCCCTGAATGTAACAGGCCTTCTGCACCCCAGTCTCCAAACTCTGCTCTCTGTATCATACCTTCTGCACCGAGTCTTTAAACTCAGCTCTCTGTTACAGTCTTTCTGCATCTCAGTCTCCTAACTCTGCTGTCTGCAACAGTTCTTCTGCACCCCAGTGTCCAACATCTGCAATCTGAAACAGTTCTTCTCCACCCCAGTCTCCAACCACTGCTCTCTGTAACAGATTTTATGTATTGCAGTCTCTAAACTCTGCTCTCTGTAACGGTCTTTCTGCACCTCAGTCTCAAAGTTCTGCTTTCTTTATCAGTCCTTCTGCAACCTCTACAATCTGCAACAGTCCTTCTGCACCTCAGTCTCCAAATACTACTCTCTGCAAAAGTCCTTCAGCACGTAAGTCTCCAAAACCTGCTCCCTGCAACTGTCCTTCTTCACCCCAGTCTCAAACCTCTGCTATCTGCAATAGTTTTTATGCACCCCAGTCTCCAAACTCTGCTCTCTGTAACAGTCCTTCTGCACCTCAGTTTCCAAATTCTGCTCTCTG
Organism: Ictidomys tridecemlineatus; assembly: GCF_052094955.1. Taxonomy (NCBI): domain Eukaryota; kingdom Metazoa; phylum Chordata; class Mammalia; order Rodentia; family Sciuridae; genus Ictidomys; species Ictidomys tridecemlineatus. The sequence goes on from NW_027522623.1 coordinate 33,921, forward strand.
CAACAGTCCTTCTGCACCAAAGTCTCCAACCTCTTCTCTCTGCAAGAGTCCTTCTACACACCAGTCTTCAACCTCTGCTCTGTGTAACAGTCCTTCTGCACCCCAGTCTCCAACCTCTGCTCTCTGTAACAATCCTTCTTCACCCCAGTCTCCAAACTCTGCTCTCTGTAACAGTCCTTCTGCACCATATTTTCCACCTCTGCTCTCTGTTACAGTCTTTGTATACCACAGTCTCCAACTTCTGCTTTCTGTAACAGTCCCTCTGCACCTCAATTTTCAACCTCTGCTTTCTGTAACAGTCCTTCTGCACCTCAGGCACCAAACTCTGCTCTTTGTAACCGTCCTTCTGCACCTCAGTTTCCAACATCTACTCTCTGTAACAGTCGTCCTGCACCTCAGTCACCAAACCCTGGTCTCTGTAAGATCCATCTGCAACCCAGCCTCAAAACTCTATTCTCTATAACAGTTCTTCTGCAAACCAGTCTTCAAACTCTGCTCTCTGAAACAGTCCTTCGGCACGCCAGTTTCCAACCTCTGCTCTCTGTAACGGTCCTACTGCACACCAGTCTCCCACCTCTGCTTTCTATATCATAATTTTTCACCCCAGTCTCCAAACTCTGCTCTCTGTAACAGTCCTTCTGCATCTCAGTCTCCAAACTCTGTTCTCTGCAACAGTCCTTCTGCACCCCAGTCTCCAAACTCTGCTTTCTGCAAAATTCCTCCTGCACCCCAGTCTCCACTTTGCTCTCTTCAATGAATCTTCTGCAACTGAGTCTCCAACTTTTGCTCTCTTCAACTATCCTCCTGCACACCAGTCTCCAACGTCTGCTCTCTGCAAAAGTCTTTCTGCACCCCAGACTCCAACTTCTGGTCTCTATAAGATCCTACTGCACCTCAGTTTCCAAACTTTGCTCTCTGTGACTTTCCTTCTGCACCCCAGTCTCCAAGCTCTACTCTCTGTAACAGCCCTTCTGTACTGCAGTCTCCAAACTCTGCTCTCTGAAACAGTCCTTCTGAACACCAGTGTCCAACCTCTGCTCTCAGCAACAGTGTTTCTGCAACTCAGTCTCAAACATCTGCTCTCTGTAACAGGCCTTCTGCACCCCAGTCTCCAATAGCTTTTCTCTGTAACAGTTCTCCTGCACCCCAATCTCCAAACTCTGCTCTCTGCAACACTATTACTGCTCCCCAGTCTCCATCGTCTGCTCTCTGAAAGAATTCTTCTGTACCTCAGTCTCCAAACTCTCCTCTCAGTAAAAGTCCTTCTGCACCTCAGTCTGCAACATCTGCTCTCTGTAACGATCCTTCATCACCTCAGTCTCCAAACTCTTCTCTCTGTAACAGGCCTTCTGCACCCCAGTCTGCAAACTCTGCTCTCTAGATCAGTCTTTCTGTACCCCAGTATCCTTCCTCTGAACTCTGTAACAATCCTCCTGCACCTCTGTCTCCAACCTCTCCTCTCTGCAACGGTCCTTTGGCACCCCAGTCTCCAACCTATACTCTCTGCAACAGTTCTTCTACACCCCAATCTCCAACCTCTACTTTCTGCAAGTCATTCTGCACCCCAGTCTCCAACATCTGATCTCTGCAACAGTTCTTCTCCAACCAAGTCTCCAACCTCTGCTCTCTGTAACAGTCCTTCTGTACTGCAGTTTCCAAACACTTCTCTCTGTAACGGTCCTTCTGCACCCCAGTCTAAAACTTCGGCTTTCTGTATCAGTCCTTATGCACTCAAGTCTCCAACCTCTGCTCTCTGTAACAGTCCTTCTGAACCTCAGTCTCCAAATTCTGCTCTCTGCAACAGTCCTTCTGCACCCCAATCTCCAACCTCTGCTCTCTGCTACAGTCCTTCTACACCCAAGTCTCCAAACTCTACCATCTGTAACAGTTCTTTGGCACCCCAGTCTCCCCAGTCTGCTCTCTGAAACAATCCTTCTGCACCCTAGTCTCCAAACTGTGCTCTCTGCAACAGTCCTTCTGCATCTGAGTTTTCAAACTCTTCTCTCTTTAAGATCCTTCTGCACCCCAGTTTCCAAACTCTTCTCTCTGTAACATTGCTTCTGCACCCCAGTCTCCAAACTCTGCTCTCTGCAATGGTCCCTCTGCACCCCAGTCTCCAACCTCTGTTCTCTACAACATTTCTTCTGTACAAGAGTATTCAACATCTATTCTCTGTTAGGGTCTTTTTTCACCACAGTCGCAAACCTCTGCTTTCTGTATCAGTCTTTCTGCAACACATTCTCCAAACTCTGCTCTCTGTAAAAGACTTCTGCACCTCACTTTGCAACCACTGCTCTCTGCAACAGTCTTTCTGCACCCCAGTCTTCAACCTTGCTCTCTGCAACACTCCTTCTGCAACCCAGCCTCCAATATCTGCTCTCTGCCACAGTCTCTTTCCACCCCAGTCTCCAACCTCTGCTCTCTCTAACAGTTCTTCTGTACTGCAGTCTCCAAACTTTCTTTGTAACGATCCTTCTGCTCCCCAGTCTGCAAACTGTGCTTTCTGTATCACTTTTTCTGAACCCCAGTCTCCAACCTCTGCTCTCTGTAACTTTCCTTCTGCACCTCAGACTCCAACCTATGCTCTCCGCATTAGTGTTTCTGCGCCCCAATCTCCAACCTCATCTCTGCAACAGTCTTTCTGCACCTCAGTGTCCAACCTCTGATCTCTCTAAGAACCTTTCGAAACCCAGTCTCCAACTTCTGCTTTCTACAATGGTTCTTCTACACCCGAGTCTCCAACCTCTGTTCTCTACAACACTTATTCTGCACCCAATTCTCCAACCTATTCTCTCTGTAACAGTACTTCTACACCCCAGTCTCCAAACTCTGCTTTCTGTATCAGGCTTTTTGCACCACAGTCTCCAACCTCTACTCTCTGTTACAGTTCTTCTGCAACCCATTCTCCAACCTCTGCTCTCTTCAACAGTCCTTCTGTACCATAGTCTCCTCACGTACTCTCTGCAACAGTCTTCAGTACCCCAGTCTCCAACCTCTGCTCTGTATAACAGTCCTTCTGAACTGCAGTCTCCAACCTATGCTCTCTATAACGGTCCTTCTGCACCCCAGTCTCCTATCTCTGCTTTCTATATCAGTCCTTTTGCACACCAGTCTCCAAACTCTGCTCTCTTTATCAGTTTTTCTGCACCTCAGTCTACACACACTGCTCTCTCTCACAGTTCTTCTACACCCCAGTCTTTATCCTCTGCTCTCTGCAACAGTCCTTCTGCACCTCAGTCTCCAACCTCTCCTCTCTGTAACAATCCTTCTGCACCTCAGTCAACAACCTCTGCTGTCTGAAACGGTCCTTCTGCACCTATGTTTCCAAACTCTACTCTCTGCAATGATCCTTCTGCACCCCATTCTCCAAATACTGCTCTCAGCAACTATCCTTCTGCACCCCAGGCTCCAACCTTTGATCTCTAAAACAGTCTTTGTCCAACCCAGTCTACAACATCTGCTCTTCTCAACAGTCCTTCTGCACCTCAATGTGAAAAATCTGCTCTCTGCAACAGTCCTTCTGCATCCCATTCTTCAACCTCTGCTATCTGCAACAGTCTTTCTGCACCACAGTTTCCAACATCTTCTATCTACAACAGTCCTTTACCCCAATCAAAATGGTGCTCTCTGCAACAGCAATTCTATACTGCAGTCTCCAAACTCTGCTCTCTGTAAGCGTCCTTGTGCACCCCAGTCTCTAAACTCTGCTGTCTGTAACAGTCCTTCTGCACCTTAGTTTCAAACCTCTGCTTTATGTAAGATTCTTCTACAACCCAGTCTACGAACTCTGCTTTTTGTATCAGTTCTTCTGCACCACATTCTCCAACCTATGCTCTCTGTAACAGTCCTTCTATTCTTCAGTCTTTAACCTCTGTTTCTACAACAGTCCTGCTACACCACAGTCTCCAACCTTTGCTATCTGCAACAGTCATTCTGCACCGCAGTCTCCAACCTCTGCTCTCTGCAACAGTCCTTCTGCACCCCAGTCTACAACATCTGCTCTCTACAACATTTCTTCTTCACCCCAGTCTCCAACCTGTGCACTTTGTAACTGTCCTTTGAACCCCAGTGTCCAACATCTGCTCGCTGTAGCGATCCTTCTGCGCCTCACTCTCCAAACTCTGCTCTCTGCAAAGATCCTTCTGCACCTCAGTCTTAAACCTCTGTTCTCTGCAATGATCCTTCTACACACCAGTCTTCACGCTCTGCTCTCTGTAACAGTCCTTCTGAACATCAGTGTCCAAACTCCGCTCTCCGTCACAATCCTTCTGCACCTCAGTCTCCAACCACTGCTATCTCTAACAGTCCTTCTGCACCTCAGACTCCAACCTCTGCTCTCTGCAACAGTCCTGCTGCACCCCAATTTCCAACCTCTGCTCTCTGCAACAGTCCTTCTGCACCTCAGTGTCCAACCTCTGCTCTCTGTAAGATCCTTCTGAAACACACTCTCCAACCTCTACTATCTGCAATGGTCCTTCTGCACCCAAGTCTCCAACCTCTTTCCTCTACAACACTTTTTCTGCACCCCAGTCTTCAACCTCTGCTCTCTATAACAGTCCTTCTGTTCCACAGTCTCCAACCTCTGTTTCCTTTAATGGTCCTTCTGCACCCCAGTTTACAACCTCTTCTTTCTGTATCAGTCCTTCTGCACCACAGTCTCCAAACTCTCCTCTCTGTAACAGTCGTTCTGCACCTCAGTCTGCATCCTCTGCTCTCTGCAATAGTCCTACTGCACCCCAGTCTCCTACACCTGCTCTCGACAACAGTCTTTCTCTACCCTAGTCTCCAACCTCTGCTCTTTGCAACAGTTATTAAGCAACCTCTGCTTTCTGTATCAGTCTTTCTGCACCCCAGTCTCCAACCTCTGCTCTCTGTAACAGTCATTCTGCACTTCAGTCACCAACCTCTGCTCTTTGTGACAGTCCTTTGGCACCCAGTCTCAAAATGCTACTCTCTGAAAAAGTCTTTCTCCACCCCAGTCTTCAACCTCCACTTACTGCAACAGTTCTTCTGCACCCCAATCTCCAAACTCTACTCTCTGTAAGAGTCCTTTTGTACCCAAGTCTCCAACCTCTACTCTCTGCAACTGTTCTTCTGCACCCCAGTCTCCAACATCTGCTCTCTACAACAGTTCTTCTGCCCCCTAGTCTCCAATCTCTGCTTTCTGTATCAGCACTTCTGCACTCAAGTCTCTAACCACTGCTCTCTGTAAAAGTCCTTCTGCAACTCAGTGTTTAAATTCTACTCTGAGCAACAGTCACTCCCCACCCCAATCTCCAACGTCTGCTCTCCGCAACAGTTCTTCTGCACCCCAGTCTCCAACCTCTGCTCTCTGCAATGATCTTTCTGCACCCTGTCTCCAAACTTTGCTCGCTGCAACAGTCCTTGTGCACCCAGTCCAGTATGTCTCTCTGCAACAGTTCTACTGTACCTCAGTCTGAATACTTTGCCCTCTGCAAGAATCCTTCTTAACCCCAGCGTCCAAACTCTGCTCCCTTTAACAGTCCTTCTGTACCTCAGCCTCCAAAGTCTGTATTCTGTAAGACCCTTCTGAAAACCAGTCTGCAAACTCTGCTCACTGTAAGAGTCCTTCTGCACCCCAGTCTCCAAATTCTGCTCTCTGTAACAGGCCTTCTGCACCCCAGTATCCAATCTCTGCTCTCTGCCACAGTCCTTCTGCACCCCAGTCTCCAACATCTGCTCTCTGCAACACTCCTTCTGCACCCTAATCACCAACCTCTGCTTTCTGTATCAGTCCTTCTGCACCCCAGTCTGCATCCTCTGCTCTCTGTAATAGTTCTTCTGCACCTCAGTCTCCAACCTCTACTCTCTGCAACAATCCTTCTCCACCCCAGTCTCCAACTTCTTCTCTCGGCCACAGTCCTTCTGCACGCCAGTCAAAAACTCTACTCATTTCATCAGTCCTTCTACACCCAGTCTCCAACCTCTGCTCTCTATAACAGTCATTCTCTACCTCAGTCTCCAACCTCTGCTCTATGTAAGATCCTTATGCAACCCAGTTCTTAAACTCTACTCTCTGTAACTGTCCTTCTGCACCCAAGTCTCCAAGCAATGCTCTCTGTAAAAGGCATACTGCACCCCAGTCTTTAAACTCTTCTGTCTGTATCAGGCCTTTTGACCCCAGTCTCCAATCTCTTCTCTCGTCAACGATCCTTCTGCACCACAGTCTCCAACCTCTGCTCTCCGAAAACAGTGTTTCTGCACCCCAGTCTCCAAAGTATGCTTTCTGTAAGATAATTCTGCACACCTGTCTCCAAACTCTGCTCTCTGTAACAGTCCTTCTGTACAACTGTCTCCAACTTCTGCTCTCTGTAAGGGTCCTTTTTCACCTGAGTCTCCAAACTCTACTCTCTGCAACACTCCTCTGCACCCCAGTCTCCAAACTGCTTTCTGCAACAGTTTTTCTGCACCTCAGTCTCCAAACATTGCTCTCTGTATAAGTCCTACTGCACCCCTGTCTCCAAACTGTGCTCACTTTAAAAAGTCCTTCCTCACAACATCTTCCAACCTCTGCTGTCTCTAAGGATCTGTCTGCACACGTCTCCAACATCTGCTCTCTGCAACGATCCATCTGCACCAGAGTCTCCAACGTCTGCTCTCAGTAACAGTCCTTTTGAACCTCAGTCTCCAACCTCTGCTCACTGCAACAGTCCTTTTGCACCTCAGTCTCTAAACTCAGCTCTCTGCATTGATCCTTCATTGATCCTCAGTCTCGAAACTCTACTCTCTATAACAGTCCTTCTGCACTCGGTCTCGAACCCGTGCTGTCTGCAAAGATCCTTCTGCACACCAGTCTCCAACATCTGCTCTCTGCAACAGTCCTTCTGCATCCCAGTCTCCAAACTCTGCTCTCTGCAACGACCCTTCTGCACCCCAGTATCCAACATCTACCTCTATGCAACAGTCCTTCTGCACCTCTGTCTCCAACCTCTGCTCTCTTCAAAGTCCTTCTGCACCTCAGTCTGAATACTCTGTTATATGCAACGATCTTTCTAAACCCCAGTCTCCAAAATCTGCTCTCTGTAATAGTCCCATTGCACCTCAGTCTCGAACCTCTGCTCTGTGTAAAATCTTTCTGCATCCCTTTCTCCAAACTCTGCTCTCTGTAACAGTCCTTCTGCACCCCCAGTCTCCAAAATCTTCTCTCTGCAACAGTCCTTGTTAACCCCAGTCTCCAAACTCTGCTCTCTGCACAGTCCTTCTGCACCCCAGGCTCCAACTGTTCTCTGTAACAATCATTCTTCACCTCATTTAACAAACTCTGATCTCTGCAATGTTCTTCTGCCACCACAGTCTTCAACCTCTGCTCTCTGTAACCAATCATTCTGCACCCCAGTCTCCAAACTCTGCTCTCTACAAAAATCCTTTTGCACACCAGTCTCTAACCTCTGGCTCTCTGCAAAAGTCCTTCTGCACCCCAGTCTCCAACATCTGCTCCCTGCAACAGTCCTTCTGCACCTCAGTCTGACGACTCTGCTCTCTGCAACGATTTCTGTGCACACTAGTCTCCAAATTCTTGCTTTCTGTTACAGTCTTTCTGCACATTAGCCGCCAACCTCTGCGCTCTGTAAGACCCTTCTGCACCCCAGTTTCCAAACACTGCTCTCTTTAAAATTCCTTCTCCCTCCCCAGTCTCCAAAGTCTGCTCTCTGTAACAGTCCTTCTGCTCCGCAGTCTCCAACCTCTGATCTCTGTAAGGGTCCTTCTGCAACCCAGTCTCCAACATCTGCTACCTGCAACAGTCCTTCTGTACTTCAGTCTGAAAACTCTGCTCTCTGCAACGATTTTTGTGCAGCCCAGTCTTCAAATTCTTCTTTCTGAAACAGTTTTTCTGCACCTCAGTCTCCAACCTCTGCTCTCTTTAACAATCCTTCCGCACCTCAGTTTCCAAACTCTGCTCTCTACAACGGTCTTTCTACACCTCAGTCTCTAAACTCTACTCTCTGTAACAGTCCTTCTGAACCTCAGTCTCCAACATCTGCTCTCTGTAAGATCCTCCTGCAGCCCAGTCTGTAAACTCTGCCCTCTGTAAAAGTCCTTCTGCATTCCTTGTCCAACCTCTGTTCTTGTAACAGTCCTTTTGCACGCCGGTCTCAAACTTCTGCTTGCTACAACGATCCTTCTGCACCCCAGTCTCCAACCTCTGCTCTCTGCAACAGTCTTTCTGCACCCCAGTCTCCAATAACTGCTCTCTGCAAAAGTCCTTCTGCACCTCAGTCTGAAACTCTGTTCACTGCAACGATCATTCTGCACCCCAGTCTCCAACCTCTGCTCTCTGTAACAGTCCTGCTGTACCACAGTCTCCAAATTCTGCTCTCTGTAAGATCCTTCTGCAACTCTGTCTCAAAACTCTGCTGTCTGTAACAGTCCTTCTGCACCCCAGTCTCCACCTCTGCTCTCTGTATCAGGCCTTTTGCACCCCATTCTCCAACCTCTGCTTTCTGCAACAGTCCTTCTGCACCGGAGACTCCAAACTCTGCTTTCTGTATCAGTCCATCTGCACCCCAATCTCCAAACTCTGCTCTCTGTAACAGTCCTTCTGCACCTCACTCTACAAACTCTTCTCTCCGCAACAGTCCTTCTGCACCTAAGTCTCCATACTCTGCTCTGTAACAGTCCTACTGAACGGAGTCTCGAACCTCTACTCTCTGCAACAGTGCTGCTGCTCCAAAATCTCAAACCTGTGCTCTCGGCAACAGTCCTTCTACACCCCATGTCCAAACTCTGCTCTCTGTAACAGGCCGTCTGAACACCAGTCTCCAACCTCTGCTCTCTGCAACAGTTCTTCTGTAACCTCAGTCTGAAAACTCTGCTCTCTGCAATAATCCTTCTTCACCCCATTCTCCAACCTCTGCTCTCTTTAACAGTCTTTCCGTACCTAAGTCTCTAACCTCTGCTCTATGCAACATTCCTTCTGCACCCCAGTCTTCTACGTCTGCTCTCTGCAACAGTATTCTACACCCCAGTCTCCAAACTCTGCTCTCTGCAACAGTCCTTCTACACCCCAGTCTCCATACTCTGATCGCCGCAACGATCCTTCAGCACCCCAGTTTCCAACCGCTGGTCTCTACATCAGTTCTTTTACACCCCAGTCTCCAACCTCTGCTCTCAGTAACAGTCCTTCTGTACCTCAGCCTCCAACCGCTGTTCTCCGTAAGGGTCCTTATGCACCCCAGTATTCAACCTCTGCTTTCTGTTTCAGTCGTTTGCACCACAGTCTCAAAACACTGCTCTATGTAAGAGTCTTTCTGCAACTCAGTCTGCAACCTCTGCTTTCTGAAAAAGTCTTTCTGCATCCCAGTCTCTATTCTCTACTCTCTGCAAAAGTCCCTTTGCACCCGTCTCCAACATTTGCTCTCTGCAACAGTACTTCTCCACCCCTGTCTCCAAACTCTTCTCTCTATAACAGTCCTTCTGTACTGCATTTTCCAACCTCTGCTCTGTGTAAGGGTACTTCTACACCCGAGTCTCCAACCTCTGCTTTCTGTATCAGTCGTTCTGCACCCCAGTCTCTAACCTGTGCTCCGAGTAACTGTCCCTCTGCACCTCAGTCTCGAACCTCTGCTCTCTGCAACGGTCCTTCTGCACCTGAGTCTCCAACTTCTGCTTCTGTATCAGTCCTGTACGCCTGTCTCCCACATCTGCTCTGTGTCACAGTCCTTCTTCACCTCATTCTTCAACCTCTGCTCTGGTGTAACAGTCCTTCTGCACCCCAGTGTCCAACATCTGCTCTCTGCAACGATCCTTCTGCATCCCAGTCTCCAAACTCTGCTCTACATAACAGTCCTTCTGCACCTCAGACTCGAAACTCTGCTCTACGTAAGATCCTTCTGCAACCCAGTCTCCAAACTCTGCTCTCTGTAAAAGCCCTCTGCACCCCAGTCTCCAACCTCTGCTCTCTGTAACAGGCCTTCTGCACCCCAGTCTCCAAACTCTGCTCTCTGTAACAGACTTTTGCACCCCAGTCTCCAAAACTCTGCTATCTGTAACAGTCCTTCTGCACCTCATTCTCCAAACTCTTCTCGCTGCAACAGTCTTTCTGCTCCCCAGTCTCCGAGATCTGCTCTCTGTAACAGTCCTTCTGTACTGCAGTGTCCAACCTCTGCTCTTAGTTTCGGTTCTTCTACACCTCAGTCTCCAAACTCTGCTTAAGGTATCAGCCTTTCTGAACCCCAGTATCGAACCTCTGTTCTCTGTGTCCATGCTTCTGCACCTCAGTCTCCAACTTGTGCTCTCTGTAAGAGTCCTTCTGCATCTCAGTCTCCAACCTCTACTCTCGGTAACAGTACTAAACCGCAGTCTCCAAACTCTGCTCTCTTTAACGGTACATCTGCACCCCAATTTCCAACCTCTGCTTCCTGTAACAGTCCTTCTGCACCTCAGTCTCCAACTCTGCTCTCTGCAACAGTCCTTCTACACCCCAGTCTCCAACATCTGGTCTCTGCAACAGTCCTTATGCATTACAGTCTGAAAACTCTTCTGTCTGCAACGAACCTCTTGCACCCCAGTCTCCTACCTCAGGTGTCTGTTACAATCCTTCTGCACCTCAGTCTCCAACCTATGCTCTCTGTAAGATCATCTGAACCTCAGTCTCTTACCTCTGCTCTCTATAACAGTTCTTCTGCAGCTCAGTCTCCAACTTCTTCTCTCTGCAACAGTTCTTCTGCACCCCAGTCTCCAACATCTACTCTCTGTAACAGTCCTTCTGCACCTCAGTCTCCAAACTCTGTGATCTGCAACAGCCTTCTGCACCCCAGTCTACAAACTCTGCTCTCTGCAACGATCTTTCTGACCCCAGTCTCCAATGTCTGCTCTCTGCAACAGTCCTTCTGCACCACAGTCTCCTACCTGTGTTCTCTGAATGATTTTTCTGCACTCCAGTTTCCAAACTCTGCTCTCTAACATTCCTTCTCCAACCTAGTCGCAAAACTCTGCTTTCTGCAAGGGTCCTGTGACACCCCTGTATCCAAAGTCTGTCCTCTGAAACAGTCCTTCTGCTCCCCAGTCTCCAGTATCTGCTCCCAGTAACAATCCTTCTGTACCGCAGTCACCAAACTTCTGCACTCCAGTCTCCAACCTCTGCTTTCTGTATCAGTCCTTCTGAACCCCAGTATCCAATATATGCTCTCTGTGTCTATCCTTCTCCACCTCAGTCTCCAACCTGTGCTTTCTGTAATAGTCCTTCTGCACCCAAGTCTTTCACCTCTGCTCTCGGTAACAGTCCTTCTATACCGTACTCTCCAAACTCTGCTCTCTGTAACGGTCCTTCTGCACCCCAATTTCCAAACTCTGCTTTCTGTAACAGTACTTCTGCACCTCAGTCTAAAAACTCTGCTCTCCGTAACAGTCCCTCTACACCTCAATGTCCAACCTCGGCTCTCTTTACAGTACTTCTGCACCTCAGTCTGAAACCTTTGCTATACACGATCATTCTACACCCCAGTCTCCAAGCACTGCTCTCTGTAACAGTCCACCTGCACTTTAGTCTCCAATCTCTGCTCTCTGTAAGATCCTTCAGCAACCCAGTTAAAACTCCGCTCTCTGTAACAGTCCTTCTGCACCCCAGTCTCCAACATTACCTTCTCTGTAACAGGCGTTCTGCACGCCAATCTAAAAATCTGCTCTCTGTAGCAGGCCTTTTGCACCCCAGTCTCCAAACTCTGCTCTCTGCAACGATCCTACTGCACCCTAGTATTTAAACTCTGCTCTCTGCAATGATCCTACTGCACCCCAGTCTCCAACCTCTGATCCCTACAACAGTCATTCTGAACCTCAATCTCCAAAATCAGCTCTCTGTATGATCCTTCTGCACCGCTGTCTCCAACCTCTGCTCTCTGTAGCAGTCCTTCTGCTACCCAGTCTCCAACCTCTGCTCTCCACAACAGTTCGTCTGCACCCCAGTCTAAAAACTCTGCTCTCTGCAACAGTCCTATGGCACCCTGGTTACCAACATCTGCTCTTTTTTACAGTCCTTCTGAACCCCAGTCTCCAAACTCTGCTCTCTGTAACAGTCCTCCTGTACTGCCGAATCCAACTCTGCTCTCTGTAACGGTCTTTCTGTACCCCAGACTCCAATATCTGATTTCTGTTTTAGTCCCGCTGCACCCCAGTCTCCAAACTCTGCTCTTTATAACAGTCCTTGTGCACCTCAGTCTTCAAACTCTGCTCTCTGCAATGGTCCTTGTGCACCTCAGTCTCCAACCTCTACTCTCTGTAACAGTGCTTCTGCACCTCAGTCTCCAAACTCTGCTCTCTGTAAGATCTTCTGCAACCCAGTCTCCAAACTCTTCTCTCTGTAATAGTTCTTAATCCCCCCAGTCTCCAAACTCTGTTCTCTGTAACAGGCCTTCTGCACCCCAGTCTCTAACCTCTGCTCTCTTTATCAGTCCATCTGCACGCCAGTCTCTAATGTCTGCTCTCTGCAACGATCCTTCTGCACCCAGTCTCCAAACTCTGTTCGCTGCAACAGTCCTTGTGCAACCCAGTCTACAACATCTGCTCTCTGCAACTTTCTTCTGTACCTCAGGCTGAAAACTCTGCTCTCTGCAATAATTCTTCTGCACCCCAGTCTCCAATCTCTGTTCTCTGTAACAGTTCTACAGCACCTCAGTCTCCAACCTCTGCTATAAGCAACAGTCCTTCTGCACCCCAGTCTCCAACCTCTGCTTTGTGTAAGGATACTTCTGCACAACAGTCTCGAACCTCCGCTCTCTGTAACAGTCCTTCTGCACCTCAGTATCCAAACTCTTTTCTCTGTAAGATTCTCTGAAACCCAGTCTCCAAAGTCTCTCTCTGTAACAGTCCTTCTGCACCCCAGTCTTTAACCTCTGCTCTCTGCAACAGTCCTTCTGCACCTCAGTCTCCAACCTCTGTTTTCTGCAACAGTCCTTCTCAAACAAATCTCCAACTTCTGCTCTTTGCAACATTCCTTCTGCACCCCAGTCTCAACCTGTGCTCTCTGAAAAAGTCCTTCTGCACCCAAGTCTCAACCTCTGCTCTCTGCAACGATCCTTTGAACCTCAGTCTCGAACCTCTGTTCTCTGAACTATCCTTCTGCACCCCAGTCTGAAAACTCTGCTAGCTGCACAGTCTTTGTGAACCCTAGTCTCAAAATCTGCTTCCTGCAACAGTTATTCTGTACCTCAGTCTGAAAACTGTGCTCTCTGCAATAATCCATCTGCATCCCAGTCTCCAACCTCTGCTCTCTGTAACAGTCCTTCTGTACCTCAGTCTCCAATCACTGCTCTCTGCAACATTCCTTCTACACCCCCAGTCTCCATACTCTGATCGCCCCAACGATCCTTCTAAACCCCA